>NW_018164839.1:203439-262305 GCF_001263595.1 Phalaenopsis equestris | reverse complement strand
CTCTCAAAATTGATCCCAACTTGGAGAGACTGGAGGCAGCTGTGAAGAAACTTGATAAAGTTTCAGATGAGGTCAGTACTTTCCTTCATCTCATCGAAAACGCAAAGCAAGAGCAGCAGGAGCTGGAGCTCAAGTTGTACAGAGATCGTGAAACAGGATGCTTGCCTAAAAATGATCTCATCGGTCGACGCAAGGAGAAGGATTTTGTTATGCAGTGGTTAAGGAAGCCAACAAATAAAGATCCAAATCATACTTTGTACAAAAATATTTCTCTTCTATCCATAGTGGGCCATGGTTGCATGGGCAAGACAACTCTTTTACAACACATCTATGAAGATCTGAAAGAAGAATTTGAACTGAAAATGTGGGTTTGTGTTTCCAACCACTTTGATGCAAAAAAGGTCATTGCCGATATGTTGGAATGTCTTAACAAGGAGAGGCCTCGTTTGGAGTCACTCGCCGCTTTTCAAGAGAGTCTTAAAGCTGTCGTACAATCCAAAAGGTTCTTGCTTGTTCTGGATGACATTTGGGAGGAAGATATGAGCAAATGGGAGAATGTACTCTGCCCTCTAGTTTACGGAGGTTTGGGAAGTAAAATTTTGTTGACTACCCGGATGGATTCAGTTGCATCTGAGATTGCAAAGGTTATTAAAAAGAAGATGGAATCACTGAGAATAAAGGGGTTGGAGGAAGATGTGTGTTTGAAGCTACTCAACACCCATGCATTTCTTGGTGTAGCGAACCTTGGTTCCCATAAAAAATTAATAGACATTGCTAGTTCGATAGTTAAAAAGCTTTCAGGATCTCCATTAGCCGCGAAGGTCATCGGTGGTGTTCTCAATTCTAACATGAACGAAACCTTTTGGAAGAACATTTTAAATACTACTGATATTCTAAACGTAAAATTAGAACCGGGGCACAATAACATTTTGCCTATCTTAAAATTGAGTTTTACGTTCCTCCGACAACCTCTACAAAATTGTTTTGCATTTTGTGGCATATTCCCACAAGATCATGAGTTTGATAAAGATGATTTAGTCCGAATGTGGATTGCATTGGGTTTCATTCAGGAATCTTCTATTGAAGGAGAGACTTTGGAAGCTATTGGAGGAAGGTATTTTGATGTTTTGGTCAGAAGATCTTTCTTTGACGAGTTTCAGGATGACAAAAGAATATACTATAAAATGCATGATTTATTACATGATTTGGCACAGTCTATTTCTTCGGAGGAATGTTGCGGATTTGTGGGAGATAATGTATTATCTTTTAAAATTCCTAACAATGTTCGACATTTATTTGTTAAAACTGGAAATCCAGAAGTGTTGAGAATGATCAAAGATGTAAAGAATCTACATTCACTTTTTTTTATTAATGGAAATGTTTTTGAAGATTTTACTGAAGTATTTACTGAAATTTTCAAGGCATCAAGATGCATTCGTTTGTTGTTCATAGACTCTCCACAACAGATAAAGATGTTTGAGGCTATTAAAAATTTGAGACATCTTCGATATTTGAATTTTAATGGAAGTCTCACTCAGATGCCAAGATCTCTAAGCAGTCTTTATCATTTGCAGTTCATAATCTATAACAATTGTGTTGGAGGAACTTGCTCTGATGATTTCTTGCCAAGCGATTTGAGTAATCTTTCTAATCTGCGTCACTTGAAATTGCCCCTGAATGCATTTTCTAGAGTACCTGGAATTGGGAAATTAAGGTCACTTCAAGAACTAAATGAGTTTAATATTAAGAATGAGAATGGTTATACAATTGGTGAGTTGGAACATATGAGCGAGTTGCGCAAATTAAAAATACATTTTCTGGAAAATGTGATGGATGCTAGAGAGGCCCGCAATGCAAAATTATTTGAGAAGAGAAAACTCAAAGATTTATTCTTGAACTGGGGCAATACTGTTGATGAATGGAACCCAGACATGGGAGTTGGAAGCCGACGGAACATTGTCAATTCTGACTTAGATGTGAATGTGCTTGAAAATCTTAAACCATACGAAAATCTAAAGAGATTGTCCATAGTTTCATACAAGGGCGAAAGCTCTGCAGAATGGATGTACAATGCAGATTTGATCTCCAATCTGGAGTACATCAGTCTGAACGGGTGCGCGAAGTGGGAAACTCTTCCACCTTTTGGGCAGTTTCCCCACCTCAAGTCGTTGTACCTTTGTAACATGCCAAAAGCAAAGCGGCTTGATTATAAATTCCATGGGAATGACAAGGTTTCTGTGTTTCCATCGTTGGAGGTGCTAAATATGGAGGGATTACAAGCATTGGAGGATTGGTTTGATGGAGCAGGAGCAGCAGCATATGACCATTTCTTTCCTTGCTTAACTGAACTCTTCCTCCATAACTGCCCAAATCTGCAGGAGTTGCCCTATTTGCCTCCTAAGCTCAAGAAAATGAAGATACAAAACATCGGATGGAAGGCTGCTTTGAATTGCAAGCAAGGCTCTAACAGCTGTTGTGGCAATTCAAAATCCATTCCCCTTGAAAGTTTAGAGGTCCTTTCGTGCCCAAACATCACAACTCTTCTTCAGGTGGATGTAAGACTCGAAGCACTGAGAAAATTGAGAATTGAAGGTTGCCCCTATCTGATTTCTCTGGGTGGACTGCAACAAGTGGATAGTGGCATTGAGAAATTCCAGCTTATTCTCAGTGAAGTTGTTATAGATGACTCATCCATGCTGCCAACGGTAAGTATGGCGGCCTCCTTGGAGAAGCTTGCAATTTGTAATGATGATGTGCTGGTTTCTTATACAGTTGAGATGGAGCAGTGGTTCGTGCAAGTTAGCTCATCCCTTCGTGGGTTGAGCTTTGAAGGCCTCAAATCCCTGCAGTCTCTCCCATCCTCCTTGGAACGCCTCTCTTCACTTAAGATTCTACGTGTCAAAGATGTTCCTCAGCTCCAGCAGCTTCTACACATCCCCGCCTCCTTGGAACAATTGCATCTTAATTGCCTGGAATCATTGCAGTGCCTGCCATCTTCTTTGTCGGCTATCTCATCCCTCGAGGATCTAGAATTAGATAGCATTCCACTCCTCAAATCATTGCCAGACCTCCCTCCCTCTCTGTCTCGTCTTAAAATAAATGAGCTTGATAACCTACAGTGCCTGCCATCTTCTTTGTCGGCCATCTCATCCATCAAGTATCTAAATTTAGGTAGAATTCCAGTCCTCAAATCATTGCCAGACCTCCCTTCCTCCTTGGATTCACTGTCTCTATGGAGCTTTGATAACCTAGAGTGCCTGCCATCTTCTTTGTCGGCCATCTCATCCCTCAAACGTCTATCGTTATGTAACATTCCACTCCTCAAATCATTGCCAGACCTCCCTTCCTCCTTGTCTAGACTGGTTATAGTAAATTGTCATCTAAAGTTGATAAAGCGATATAAAATACTTTCAGGCTCTGAATGGCACAAGGTCGCACACATTCCTCGTGTCCTATTTGTGTAATTGGCATCATTCCAACTCAATCTCTTCCCATCAATATGTGAATATGTGAGGTGAGGAATTGTATTCATGTCATGCTATACTATGCACAGACTTATTTATGATTGTAATAACTAATATCTGACTGATTTTGATGAACAATGGTTTGGTCTTAGGAATTTCGATGTCAGTATTAATTTTATTTAAGAGTTGTTGTATTTGTATGGATTAGATGGAGTCTTATACAGCATTAAAGTTAAAATATTGATGGTTTCCTCTTCTGAAACTGTAATATATATAAATATATTTGTTTGGTTACATGGATTTACTTCACAAAAATGATTGCAATGACATTAAAATCTAGAAGTTTTTACGTGCACCGAAACCGTGCTTTTTACCTACAACACATAAGTATGTCTGATCAAAATTCTTTCAAGATGAATTGTCATTTATAATTGGTTTAAAATAAGTAGGATGTAAATTTCAAATAATGAATCATATATCACACTAATCTCAAAGTAAAATAAAAATATGATAAACTCATTCTCACTCAAATTCTCCATACTATTGGTTGATAATACTTGGTATGACTTCATATTTTGTGGATTTATGGAGTGGAAAGCATGATAATATTTAATACTATATGAGATTTAGTAGCAAGTAATTCTACTTCATAACATCAATATATACTCTTCTCAAATTTCATACAAAAAAAAAATATGAATCATTTTCATTAATACATTATTTTCAAACTACTTTTCCTCAAGGCTTAAATATGAAAGACAATTGGAATACATTTGACATCTTATTTTTGAGGTAAGACTTCAAGACTTACTAGTTAAAAGCCTTATAGGAAGTGTGAGATAGCGAGTTGACTTAGAAGTGAAATGGATTCATTATATAGGAGGATTTTGTGTTTCAATGAGGAAGGGGCAGAAGTGCGAACGTGTGTTTTATAGAAGAAATGATATAAAAATTACAATTTGGAAGCTTTTATTCTGTCTCCTTTACCTCTAATAAATCCAAATGATTCTTAATATTGATATTACTAATAGTTTTGGAGTAAACAAAAATTGATATAAAAATTTTCTTACGAAGAACTTTGACTGTCTTCAAATAATTTTTTTATGAAGAATTTTGATGTTTTCAATCAACAATCTAAGGCCTCGTAGAATCTGGAGAACTGCTTGGTGACGGAGCATTTGACGATGCTTGACAGTTTTATATTTGGCGACGAAGCATTTTCGAAATGTCTCCAATTGTTGTTTCATAAGAACCGTGAATTTTCGTCATTTTAGAATGAAGACGGCGAGGCCCGTTCCGCCGCATGACTTTTGGAGGAGCTTCCATATCAGTCATCTCAATATGATTATGAAATGTTCATCATTGTCCCCCGCCTTTAAAAGAAAATTCATCTAAGCTGCCCTCATAATATGTGATATTCTTTTGAATGTCTTTTATTCTATAATGTCTCATAATAGAAAACATAGTTTGACCAATTTCACCTTATCTGTCTTCTTCTTTTCGTTTGGCGTTATGATCTATTTATAAATTATTATTTTAGTTGATGATAATTAGAATGTGCAACTTTAAATAAAGTTATGCGCATCATTCGAAAATCATAGTAAAATTATTATCTTTGTTGTGTGCTACAAAATCAATATTAATAGATTCATAACATCATTCCTTGAATACTATCATTTGTTGGCACCAAGTAAGTTTTATTCAGTGTGGATTCATTTGTCATATGGTAATAGTATTTTACTTAAAATAAAGTTAATTTGTTGAAGCTTAACAACAACAATTAATATCTCTTTGAAAAGATAATCTAGAATTGCAATTCATTTCAACAATTCATGTATAAAAAGTCAAACATTATGATAAATAAAGAGTAAATTAAAAAGTAGTATTGAGCAATTATAATATAAAAGCTATTTTATTTTAAATTCTCATAATTAGTCAATTGTTTAGTTATAACATAGAAATAAAATAGATTACATATATAAAATTTATGCTCAAATTTTTTATAAAACATTTTAGTTAAATCTAGGGTATTATGATGAGCTACTTTCAAGATTTCATTTGTTACAAACGTATGAAAAATCTAAAACAAATATTATAAAAATATACACATTATTTTTGTGATCGGAGATCCTTGTCATAATTATTTATGACGAGATATTGAATGACCGGCATTGCAACAAGAGAAACAAGCGCAAAAGGATCCCAATCATAAATTATTTGAGAGAAGTCACTTGGTTACTAGCATTGCGACGAGGGAATCGATCAGATCATTAATATGCGATAGGAAGATTAATGCCTTTGCACGACTTTTTGGTGATGGTTATTTTGAGTGCTTGTTTATTTGGTCATAGTCTGATGGATCACTCAATTTGTTTACTTGGCTAGGTTGACCTTTTTGCTTGTGTCGGGTGATATGCACCCGATCGGCCTTCAACTTTAGTTAAGGAGGCTACATTTGGTCAAGAAGGTGAGCCCTTTGGTCTTCCATCGGTGATCCCTCCCTTGTTGCAGTTCATTTTATTTGGACCATTGAAACTCCTTGAGATTCATTTATTTGGACCCCTGTCTCTCCTCTTAATTTTGATATGTGCAATGGCTGATTGGTTTGTATGAATGGGGCTATCAAAATGGCTCATTAGATGGTTTGTTCATGTTAAACGTTGACCATCTAATGATCCAGTTAGAAGTGTAGATGTTTTAGATTCGACTTGTTGAAAAAGACAAAGGTAGATCTAAAAAGACTTGGGCATATTGTATAAAAAATGATCTTAATTTATTAGAATTAAATTAAAACATAATACTCAATTAAACTCAATGGAGAAAAAAGATTCATGTAGGCGACCTCACTTAGTGGGATAAAGACTTTTTATTGTTGTTGCTGTTGTTTATATTAATATTTTTAAATTAATATTTAGTTATTAATTAAAGAAATGCTAATTAAATTAAATTTAATTTTAATTGAAGTTTTTCTTAATTATTATTGTTTAGTTTATGAAAGTAATTAAATAATATAAATTTAAATCACAAACTGTATTAAAAGAGTTGTTTGAATTAATATTTTCCTTGTTGAATAATATTAGTAATCCAAGATCACTGCTCCTTAATTTATTACACAGTAGAAATCACATCCTAAGTTAACCCACATACTTAAGCGAAGCATCCCTTCCATCCTCTACAACGCATCCATTATAGCAAGCCACTACTAACTACATCAATGGCTCTACGTCAATGAGAGTGAACAGGAAACCACGGTGCAAATCATCCATACTTTTATCTTAATAAAGATACTTCACGCATCCCCTCCATCGCCCCCCACACATCCTTCATAGCAAAGCCACCTACCTCCGTACTCTCTTCTCTTCCTCTCTTCCACCGTCTCTCCTCCTCCTAACCTTGATCTGTGCCATGGCAGACTCGTTTGTTGACCCAATCGTCGATAAGATCTTCGAAGCTTGCTCTGTTTACCTTAAAGATCAATATAGATGGCAGACGGGCATGAAGGAGGAGCTTGAAAGGCTGCGAGAGAACCAGCCCAAGATCCGAGCTGTTGTCTATGCTTACACCCGAGCACAGATCAGAGATCGCAACCCCGATCTCAACAGATGGATATGGCAGCTACGAGATGCCATCGATGAGGCAGATGATGTTCTTGATGACTTTGAGTAGACTTTGAGTACACGAGAAGCTTGAAGAACAGCTTACCAGAAACAAGAAGCAGCAAAAGGTTATGAAGGTTGTGAAGAGAATTGGCAAACGTGCTCTCACGATGGATCGCAGTTTGAAGAGGCTGGAGAAGGACTAGAGGCTGGAGAAGGTTGTGAAGAAACTTGATAAAGTTTCAGCTGAGGTGAGTACTTTCCTTCCTCTCTTAGAAAACGCAAAGCAGGAGCAGCAGGAGCAGGAGCTTCAGTTGGGCCAAGATCGTGAAACAGGATGCTTGCCTAAAAATGTTCTCATCGGTCGAGGCGAGGAGAAGGATTTTGTTATGCGGTGGTTGAGGAAGCTAACAAATGAAGATCCAACTCATATTGTTAGCCCTACTTTGTACAAAAACATTTCTGTTCTATCCATTGTGGGTCATGGTGGCATGGGCAAGACATCTCTCTTACAACACATCTATGAAGATGTGAAACAAGAATTTGACCTAAAAATGTGGGTTTGTGTTTCCGATCACTTTGATGCAAAAAAGGTCACTGCCGACATGTTGGAATGTCTTAAAGAGGAGAGGCCTCGTTTGGAGTCACTTGCTGCTGTTCAAGGGAGTCTTAAAGCTGTCGTGCAATCCAAAAGGTTCTTGCTTGTTCTGGATGACATTTGGGAGGAGGAAAATATGAGCAAATGGGAGAATGTACTCTCCCCTCTAGTTCACGGAAGTTTGGGAAGTAAAATTTTGCTTACTACCCGGATGGATTCAGTTGCATCAACGATTGCAAATGTGATTAGAAAGAAGAAAGAAATTTTGATATTACAGGGCTTGGAGGAAGATGTGTGTTTGAAGCTACTCAACACCCATGCATTTGTTGGTGTAGAGAACCTTGGTCCTCATAAGAAACTAACGCATATTGCTAATTTGATAGTTAAAAAGCTTTCAGGATCTCCGTTGGCAGCGAAGGTCATCGGTGGTGTTCTCAATTCTAACTTGAATGAGAGCTTTTGGACGAACATTTTAAATAGTACTAATGTTCTAAGCGTAGAACCAGAACCGAGTTGCAATAACATCTTTCCCATCTTAAGATTGAGTTTTACGTTCCTCCCACAGCCTCTACAAAATTGTTTTGCATTTTGCGGCATATTCCCGCAAGATCATGAGTTTGATAAAGATGATTTAGTCCGAATGTGGATTGCATTGGGTTTCATTCAGAAATCTTCTATTGAAGGAGAGACTTTGGAAGATACTGGAGGAAGGTATTTTGATGTCTTGGTCAGAAAATCTTTCTTTGATAAGTTTCAGGAAGATTTTCTTTCAGAAATATACTATAAGATGCATGATTTATTACATGACTTGGCACAGTCTATTTCTTCAGAGGAATGTTTTAGATTTGTGGGAAATAATGTTTCATCTGTTAGAATTCCTAAAACAATTCGACACTTATTTGTTGAAACTGAAAATCTTGAAGTGTTGAGAATGATCAAAGATGTTAAAAGCCTACATTCACTTTTTCTTACAAATAAAAGACAGGGTCAATATTTTACTGAAATACTTGCTGAAATTTTTAAGGCATCAAGAAGCATTCGTTTGTTGTTCATACACTTTCCAAGTCAGAAAAAGATGTCTGAGACTATTAAAAATTTGAGACATCTTCGATATTTGAATCTTATTGTAGATCTCACTCAGATGCCAAGATCTCTAAGCAGTCTTTATCATTTGCGGTTCATAATCTATAAAAAGGTGAGTTGGGCACATTACTCAGATGATTTCTTGCCTGGCGATGTGAGTAATCTTTCTAATCTGCGTCACTTAGAATTCCCTGACGCTGTGAGTGTACCTGGAATTGGGAAATTAAGGTCACTTCAAGGACTGCATGAGTTTAATGTTAAGAATGAGAAAGGTTATAGAATTGGGGAGTTGGAACATTTGAGCGAGTTGCGCAAATTAAAAATAAATTTTCTGGAAAAGGTGAAGGATGCTAGGGAGGTTCGCACTGCAAAATTATGTGAAAAGGAAAATCTCACAGATTTATTCTTGAATTGGGGCAAAACTGTTGATGAATCAGAAGGGGAAGTTGGAAGCCTACCGAATATTGCCAATTCTGACTTAGATGTGAATGTGCTTGAAAATCTTGAGCCATACAAAAATTTGAAAAGATTGTCCATAGTTTCATATGAGGGTGCAAGCCCCGCAAAATGGATGTACAATGCCGATTTGATCTCCAAACTAGAGCACATCTGTCTGAGCGAGTGCCCGGAGTGGGAAACTCTTCCACCTTTTGGGCAGCTTCCCCACCTCAAGTTGCTGTTCCTTTATAACATGCCAAAAGCAAAACTGCTTGATTATAAATTCCATGGGAATGACAAGGTTTCTGTGTTTCCATCGTTGGAGGTGCTCTATATGGAGGGATTACAGGTATTGGAGAATTGGTTTGATGGAGCAGCAGCATATGACTGTTTCTTTCCTTGCTTAACCGAACTCTTCCTCAAAAACTGCCCAAATCTGCAGGAGTTGCGCTATTTGCCTCCTAAGCTCACGAACATGCATATAGAAAAAGTTGGATGGAAAGCTGCTTTGAACTGGAAGCAAGGCTCCAACAACTGTTGCTGCACTTCAAAATCCAATCCCCTTGAAAGTTTAGACGTCCTTTCATGCCCAAACATCACATCTCTTCTTCAGGCGGATGTAAAACTTGAAGCACAAGCACTGATTCTTCAGGCGGATGTAAAACTTGAAGCACTGAGAAAATTGAGAATTGTTTCTCTGGGCAATCTGATTTCTCTGGGTGGACTGCAACAAGTGGAGAGTGGCATTGAAAAATTCCAGCTTATTCTTGGTGAAGTTGTTATAGATGACCCATCCTTGTTGCCAACGGTAAATATTGCCTCCATGGAAAACCTCACAATTTGTAATAATGATGTGCTGCAGTCTCTACCTTCCTCCTTGGAACGCTTCTCTTCACTTAAGATTCTATGTGTTGAAAAAGTTCCTCAGCTTCAACAGCTTCTACACATCCCCGCCTCCCTGAAAGAATTATATCTTGCAGACCTGGAATCATTGCAGTGCCTGCCAACCTCTTTGTCGACCATCTCGTCCCTCAAGAAATTAGTTTTAGATCGCACTCCACTCCTCGATTCATTGCCAGATCTCCCTTCCTCTTTGAAGTCACTGTCTCTACGGCGTCTTGATAACATACAGTGCCTGCCATCTTCTTTGTCGGCCATCTCATCCCTTAAGGATCTACGGTTAGATAGCATTCCACTCCTCAAATCATTGCCAGACCTCCCTTCCTCCTTGTATTCACTGTCTCTATGTAGTCTGGATAACCTACAGTGCCTGCCATCTTCTTTGTCGGTCATCTCATCCCTCGTGCTTCTAGATTTAGATAGCATTCCACTCCTCAAATCATTGCCAGACCTCCCTTCCTCCTTGGATTCACTAACTCTATATAAGCTTGATAACCTAGAGTGCCTGCCATCTTCTTTGTCGGCCATCTCATCCCTCACCCATCTAGAATTTAATAGCATTCCACTCCTGAAATCATTGCCAGAACTCCCTCCCTCCTTGAATTCATTGTCTCTAAGTGGTCTTGATAACCTACAGTGTCTTCCATCTTCTTTGTCGGCCATCTCATCCCTCAAACGTCTAAGTTTAGACAGCATTCCAGTCCTCAAATCATTGCCAGAACTCCCTCCTTCCTTGAATTCACAGACTCTATGTAAGCTTGAAAACCTACAGTGCCTGCCATCTTCTTTGTCAGCCATCTCATACCTCAACCGTCTAGAATTAACAAACCTTCCACTCCTCAAATCATTGCCAGAGCTCCCTTCCTCCATGACTTCATTGATTCTACAGAGTCTTGATAGCCTACAATGCCTGCCATCTTCTTTGTCAGTCATCTCATCCCTCCAGAATCTAGAATTAAGAAGCATTCCACTCCTCAAATCATTGCCATACCTCCCTCCCTCCTTGTGTTCATTGGCTATATCAAATTGTCATCCAAAGTTGATGAAGCGTTATAAAAAACTTTCGGGCTCTGATTGGCACAAGATCGCACACATTCCCGAGGTCAGTATTGATTATATGTAATAGTTGTTATGTGTGCAATTGGTGTCACTCCAAATCAATCTCTTCCCATCAATATGTGAATATGTGAGGTGAGGACTTGTGATTTTGATGAGCAACTGTTTGGTCTTAGAAATTTCGAATTTTGTACTTCAACACCATAAGTGTGATTTAGCATTTTATTTAATTATTTCACTGATTTTATTTTATTTTGTTTGATTTCTCAAATGCTTATAGGTTAGATTTTCTAATTATTGGCAATTTGTTGGTACTTTTGTTTCTTGAAACAATTAAATTATAAAATGAATGTTTTTCCTTTAATTTTTAATTCAAATTGTAGTTAAAACATGATTTGTGATTGTGGGTAGATAAAGGAGTCTTGCATAGCATTAAAGTTAAAATATTGATGGTTTACCCTTCTGAAATTTGTATGTAAATATAATATATGTTTGCTCTACAAAGATGACTACATTGACATTAAAAATTAAAACATTGATTTTTATTTTATATTAATATTTATGTTTTTTTTTTAATTTGCATCCTTTATTCTTGAGTTTGTGACCTGAATTTTATTGTGTTTTGACTGAATGGTTTTTCATATGATACATATAGTGTAACTAAAAATTTATTTGAGTTATACATTTGATGCAATCGACATTCATTAAAATTGGGCAAAATTAAGAGCTTTAAAACTGAGAATATGTGAGAAATACATCCGTAATTCTATACATATTACTTGTTAGGAATATATCGTGAATAGCTCCTAAATTTATCGTACTTGGGATTAATTAGAAACTAAACAGCAATGCTGAATAATAGGATTGTACCGATCGAGAAAATCAGAACAAAACTTGAACAGAAGGCACAATCAAAGCAACCAAGATAACACAAAAGGATTTTATGTGGAAAAATCCGAGAATAGAAAAAATTCATGAAACCACACCATCAAAAATTTCACTATGAATTTCATAAAGTTTTTACAGAGAACTCACAGTTTTCTCTCTACACATAAGAAAACTTGCAGAACTCGTTGAACACTCTTCCTTCCGATCCGATGTGAGAAGCGCCCGTCAAAATCGCAAAAGTCCTCCTCTCCGACATTTCTCACATTCACTCTAATTTCTATAAAAAAACACTCAACTTGTAGGAACTTCACACGCTGGAAGAAGTACATTCGCCGAGAGGAGGACTAATTCCATACTTAATATCAAATTCTTTCAAGTATTACAAATATACATATGCCACCTTGCCAACTCATATTGGCATTACTTTTGAAAAAAAAAATTTGAATCAAGATATCTAATCATAACAATATGAATTGCCCTTTAAATTTGCTTTAAAATAAGTTCGATATAAATTTTAAATAATGAATCGTATATCACACTAGTCTCAAAGAAAACTAAAATATGATAAACTAATCCTAACCCAAATTTTCCATACTACTGGTTGATAATACTTGGTATTATTTGATATTTTGTGGTTTTATGTGATACATATGTAAATGAATAAGAATCAAGAGACAATAATAGCACAAGTAATAAAAGAAATAAAATAAAATCAAGAGTTTTATATCCTTAGATACACTAATTGAGAAATTATATACCATAAAAGTAAAACAAGAGTTTTATAAGCTTTGTAAATACACGAGTTTTGGGCGTTATATATATATATGCGTGTGTGTGTGTGTGTAATTACGTTGAAAACTATTGGCAGTGAGTAAAATGGGAAAGGATTCACCAAACAACTGCATGGTTTATAGTGATCAGACATTTTTAATGTAAAGTTTGTGGTGATGGTCTTTTACCGGTATTTCATTCATCCCCTTCTCACCATAACCAAGTCCGGGAGGAACAATTACAGTTCTCTACAGAAATAAAGACAGAAACATCAGAAATAATACATGAAGCAAAAACATCAAACGAAGATGTGAAAACAGACATAATAAATCAAAGACATCGAGATCGCGGTACTATTTCTGTATGGCATGATTTAGATATCCATGTTATATTCAAAGTCATCTTGGTTAGCAGTATAACACAATTAATAAGTAGGGGCATTTATATACATAGCTAAACATGCATATTTACATGCGTAACAACCAAAAAATACCACAATAACTATCTTTTTAGAAGTTAAATGTATCTTTGCATGCATAGGTTTATGATAACAAAATGTTATAATTGTAAAAATCAAACTTTGGGTATTAGATATGTAAATACATAAGAATTGTATGAAAAGTAAGCAAATATTCATAATAATTAATATTATTATTTGTGACCTTTTTTTATTTGTTAAACACCAATTATGTCCAAACAAAATGAAAACAATTGAGGGTTGATGTTAACTTGTCAAAATTAGTGAAATTATGCCGGCTCAGAATTTTGTTAGCGTAAGAGCATTTCTCAGAAGTCACAAACTTGATCTAATCGGATGGTGGTGAGAAGTGCGTGAGAGGATATTAGAACATTAACCTCATATGTCATACTACAATTTAATTTAGTTGCGGTGAAAATTAAAGGTTCATTAGGTTAAATCTAAAAGCAGATAAAAATTTTAATGGGAGAAAAAAGATCAGAAGAAGAAAATATTTGCTTGCTTACAAAAAATTGATTGTAGTGAGCAATATATATATATATATATAAAACTTTTAGTGATTTATATGATAGAATTGATACTAAAGAAGGAAAAATTAGATAACCAAAATATCTAAGAGATGATATTTCTAGAGATCTTCATCAAATTAGATGCATTCTAACATTAAGATAATAGGTTCATAAAGTAAATAAGATCAATTTAGATGTATTAGAATTGAAGATAACATAAATGCTACTTAGAAAAATTATTAAATTAGAATTGTAAGAAATAAATAATGTTGGCAAATCATAATGAATAAAAAAATGAAGTATATTATAGATCGATTAAAAAAACATGTAAGGAGATTTAGAAAATTATGAGGGACATTGCAGTGGTTTGATTAACAGATAGTTTTGATAGAATTTTGAAAATTAAAGTGATGAAAAAAGATTAGAAAAGAAGCATTTGATATTGATATTTAACAAGGAACATATGCAAGATTGTACTAATTATACAGGAATCAAGACTTATAAGGCTTGCAATGAAGCTATGGAGAGGGTAATGGAATATATGCTTTGAAAAATTAATTCAATTTTGATGAACCATGAAGATCTACTATAAAAGCATATTTATGGTAAGACAATTAATAAAAAAAATATAAATAAATAAATGAGAGGGTAATGGAATATATGCTTTGAAAAATTAATTCAATTTTGATGAACCATGAAGATCTACTATAAAAGCATATTTATGGTAAGACAATTAATAAAAAAAATATAAATAAATAAATAATCTTGACATGATTTTTACTGATTTTAAGAAGGCATATGATAGAATATCATGAGAATTGATTAACCTTGAATTAAGACAGAAATGGTGTGTCATTGATTTGTTCACATCAATAAAAATTTGTATGATAGAATATTGACTAATGTAATAAGTAATTAAGGAACAACCTAAGATTCTTCAATTATAAGAAGTTTACATTTAAAGAAAATTATGGTTATAACTTTATGTAGATGAAATGATGAAAAAACTTAGCTTGTTCATTATTTTAATGGGTATTAATATACAAAATAAATATAACAAAAGAAAAAAATAATTACTATAAAAAGCATAAAAATTGCCTTTTGCTAAATGTCATCTAATAATTTAAACGTCACCGATTGATGCCAAGGAAGCAATCCATGTGCACTTTCTTTTTTTTTTTGTATATGAATCCTTGAGCGATGTATTTCATTATAAGTAATAAACAGTATAAGAGAATTGTTCGCGAACAATAAGCTTTTTTGAAAGCCCTAGTTAGGACATATAGAGTGCATATCAATTCATCTTTTATTTCTCTTTTATAAAATGTTTTTCCGCTTAATTGTGTTTGTATGATTATGGCAAACTAGGTTAGCAATACTAATGACAGATGTATTACCATAGTATATCTTCATAATTTTTTTTCATTTGAACTTTAAGTCTAGTATGATCATGATGCATAGTAGCTCACATATTCCTTGAGCAGCAATCACTCTATATTCATATTCAACACTAGATTTTAATAAATGTTTTTCTTAAGATGGTAGAAGGATGGTAGAGGTCTACCATTCCCAATTTGTTTATAATTTTTATGAATGAGGGGAACAATATGTCAACAAGTTGTCTTTCTATTGGAACAAGGGTTGTAAACGAGTCAAGCTTGAGTGAGCTCAAACTTGGCTCATGTTCGGCTCGTGCACGAAATTGCTCGTGAATATTGTGTCCATGTTCAGCTCAATTTACATATTCTTATTCGTGTTCGGCTCGAAGTTGACCCATTTAAATTAATTAGAAAAATAAATATAGGGTGTTGGAATAAAACTTGCACAATTCATGTGCAATGGAGGATACATAACCATGACTACACAAGTTGTTATGATTTAAATATAGACATAAATACATATAATATACTATTATATAAATAATATCTATAATTTCTTATTTAAAACGAGCTGAACAAGATCGGACAGAGGGTTGTTCGCGCTACTTAACGAGCCGAATACGAGTTGTTCGCGAGCAATAAGCTTTTTTGACAGCCCTAGATAGGACATATAGAGTGCATATCAATTCATCTTTTTATTCCTCTTTTATAAAAAAAATTTTCCGCTTAAATGTGTTTATATGATTATGGCAAACTAGGTTAACAATACTAATATCAGATGTATTACCATAGTATATTTTCATAAATTTTTTTTTCATTTGAAATTTAAGTCAAGTATGATCCTGATCCATAGTAGCTCACATATTCCTTAAGAAGCAATCGCTCTATATTCATATTCAACACTAGATCTTAATAAATGTTTTTCTTATTCCTATAAATTGTGACATTTCCTCCAAACAACGCATACTAACCTAAAGTAGATCGTCTATCCATAAGCGATACAACATAGTTTGCATCACTATATTGTTGAATTTATAAAATATTTTGCAATTTATACGAAAAAAATTTCTTTTTCTAGACTTACCAAACATCTAAGATTTTTGCAACCAATTTTAAAGTGAGAGTCTTTAGATTTGTACAAGAATTGACTCACACGATTTATTGTGAATGTAATATCAGATCGGGTGCGAGCTACATAAATCAAAATTTCACCCTTATGACTGGTTCAGTCATTCTTCATCTATGTACAATTTCTAGCCTTGTTCAATTGGGTTTCACATGGCTTGCACGCAATCATTTTTGTTTTGTTTCTTTTAGAAGATCCATAATATATTTTCTTTGTGAGAGAAATATTCCCTATTCAAACTGACTAATTTATATGCCCAAAAATATCAATGTTTGCAAAGCTCTTTGATTTCAAATTGTTTAGCAAATTCATTTCTAAAGACCTCATTCTCTAATTGTCATCATTTGTAATAATCAAATCGTCAAACATATATAATGAGAATTAAAAAATTTCTATCAATGAAAAAATCTTTATGAAGAGAGTAAGATATCAGTGGCTTGTTTTGTATCATCATATCTTTTCTAAATCTATCAAACCAAGTTCTTGGGGATTCATTCATTCCATATAGTGCTTTTTTTAATTTGAACATCTTGTTCTTTGTGAAAACATTTTCAAACTCGAGTGATGAATTTGTATTTTTTTTTCTTCGATATCTAAATATATGAAAGCAATTTTCACAATGAATTGTTGCATAAACTAGCTAAAATTAGTAGCTAGAGAAATCAGAATGCGGATTATATTCATTTTAACACTCGAAGAAACTTTTTTTTATAGGCAATTCCATAGGATTGAGTGTATCATTTAACTACTAATCTTGTCTTATATTGTTCTAGACTCTCATCTTCTATATACTTTTTATAAGAAAATATCACTTGCATTTCGCCTTTTTTTAATTTTCGTAGGTCCAAAATCTCTTAAATTTGATTATGATTCAAGAAATTTGTCTCCTCTCCTAAGCTCCTCTCTTATTCTCATTTTAATGCCTTAGATAAATTTTGTGGTATTGGTGGAATTAGAGTTGATATTTGTAAGAAAAAGGCTTATACGTAGGGGAAAATTCTGAAATGATATATACTGGGAGATGGGTATAATGAGTGGTGATGGAATGATCGTTGTACATGATAACGATTCTGAGTTATTAGCTTGTTTGAGATTTAGAATAGGTTGTTTTTTGTGTACAGATCCGAAGGAATACAGTTTAGGATATGTTGTATTTTGTGTCGTAGCGATGTCAAGATGAAATATAGTAGTTTCATCAAAATTATCATTAAGTTTGACATTCTCCCCATGAAGATAATTTAGAAAAAAAAATATTTTTCATTAAATGTGACATCCATTGAACTAAGAAATCATTTTGTGATATGTTGATAACATATCCTTTTTTAGGTTGAGAATACCCACCGAATACGCACTTGAGAGCTCTCGAATCTAAATTTCATGTGTTTTTTTGGATATGAACATAGGCAATACACCGGAAGACTTTTGAAGGAATCTTTGAAAACTGATCTGTGGGGAAAAATTCTGCCAGATAATTTAAGGGATTTTTGAGACAATCACTTTTTAAGGATATTTCACTAATTTTCTTTTAACCACTTTTTTTTTTGGAGTATCAGGACATTAGAATTGGTGGATGATACCCTCTTTATGAAATAATCATGATAATGTGTAATTAAAATAATCACAGGTATTATCATTAGAAAGATTTTAATATTTGTATTAAATTTGTTTATCATCATCGTAGTAAATGTGGGAAAATATCGACATCAAATTTTTGCTTGATATGATATACCCAAGTCATTCGAGTGCCGCCATTAATGAAAACGACAAATCCCGTAGCACTAGAAATATTGTGGATGTTGGAGGGTCCCCAAAAATCAAAGTAAATCAAAACAAAAGTGTAGAGGATCTAAATTATTGTAGGAAAAACAATTCAATGATAGTTTGCAAGTCTCAAAATTAAAATTCTTAATGTTTAAATTAAAAAAAGAAGAAAAATGCATTGAAGGGTTTTAAAGGGGTATATCATAGCCTATAATGTTCTCGAATGATGTTGATATTATCAATAGAAATGAAAGAGCATGATAATCTATTCTGCATCTTAAGGAAATAATAGCCCATTTTTCTCACTAGTTTACACAATCATCTTTTCCTTAGTAAGGTTTTAAATTATACAAAAATCAATAAAAAAATGTGATTTTGTAGTTATGATCTTCAACAATTTTATGGATTGATAAAAGATAGCAAGATAATGAATATGTATGTCATGGCCCGACCCAACATGATGGTAAGTTGACATTGTGGAGTTATTCAAAGAGTGAATTGTACTTCTATCCAGTCGAAGACAGATGCAAGACAAATTCTTCAAGTTTGTGCAAAGAGAGAAGACAATCATGTAATATGAACCAGAGTTCGCTGCACTGTCAAGGTATGCTCTACAACTGATAGTTATTATAGAACAGAAGTTTTGCAAATCCCTTTCAGGATTAAAGGATTCGACCAGTTGTTGATATCTTTGGGGATCGATGACTATTCAGTGTTAGTAGAGCGGGAAGACAAGTAAAGATTGACTTTCAAGTTATTCAGAAGCGTAAGGAGACACACAAGATAAAGAGTTTTGATGAAAGAGAGAGTATGGATCAATCAGAACGATTCAATGTGAAGAAGCCAAAATTCAGTGGTGGCACTTCTCGTAGCACTGTAGTCACTTGTGCTAAATGTGAAAAATAACATAAAAGTGGATGTTTGATGGGCTCTCATTCATGTTACCGGTGTCGTCGGCTTTGACACAGCTAGATATTGTCGTTCATTTGGCCATAAAATATCAGAAGAGTAAAAATCAATTGGAGCTCCTTCATAGAAGACTGCAGGTGGGCAGAGCAGGATAAAGTCTATAGCTTCAGCTCCTAAGGATAGAGTCTATAGCTTCAGCTCCTAACCAAGGTCAATCAAGATAGTCAGTTCGACCTCAAGTTTATTTCCTTACTGGTAAAGAGACTGAAGAACCTTTTGGTGATGTTGATGCTGCTAAGAATTGACGAGTGTTATGTTTTACCACAAGTTATATGAGTTTCATTCAAGTGTATGTCTTTATCAGAGGATTTGTGTTGTTGTTGTCAAGTTACCTCACTTAAAATGTGATGTTATCTTGTTTCAGTTGATGGGGAATGTTAGTTTAGTTATCTAACATCAGACTTTTATTTTATTGTATTCACTTTTCATCTTAATGAATGAGATCTAAACTTCTCAATGACAATTTATGCATAGTTCATGTGTTTCTTGCAATGATTTTAGGCTTGAGGTAAATTAGCAAATTTCGAAGACGAAATTTTTATAAGGATGAGAGATTGTAATAACCAGTTATTAAGCCCCAAATTTTTTAAATTATAGCTGAAGTAGTCCTCATGAAGGAGCACAATTTAGAACAGTTGGGGATAATTTTGGCTCTTCTATAAACTCTGGGACTAAAATGACCCAATATAAATAGTCGGGGACTATTTTGCTCGATAATAATAATTGAATTGGCACGTCTCTTCGGGTTCGACTTTAGTAGTCGAAGAATGTATGCTTCATTTCAAACAGAATGAGATGAGAAGCGAGAAAGACAGAAGCGTGAGAGAGAAGAAGAAAAAAAGAGAAGTTAGAGGGGCAACTTAAGGCTTAACCAAAGAGAAGTTGTGTTGTGCGAGAGAAGAAGGAAGAGGAATGCTCGCCCAAGAAGGACGAAGCCAAATGACACATATGAAGGTAGAAACATGCAACCTTGTACTTCTCCATGCCAGAGAGTGCGTAGGAGGAAGGCAGTGCTAAGGAGAGGGTCGAACTTGTTGCTTAGACGATCCCGCACAAGGAGCAAAGGGAAGAAGAGTCGCTTGCGGGTGAGAAAACTGGTGAGTGGTTTGACTATGTTGGATGTTACCAGGTCAAAGGAGTAAGCATCGAGAGGCTGTGTGGGATAAATCGAGCCAAACCGAAGGAGGAGGCTGCGTCAAGTGCGAGCAAGGGAGGAAGAAGTTCTCGAGCCCTAGCATTCGAGGAGGAAGAACTTAAGCCTTAGCAGAGGAAGATCAGGCTCGTGTGTGCGGGAAGGAGCCAGACCTCACGTGCAGAGGAAGAGGAGGAAGAAGAGGTCACCTATGCATGTTAGGGCTTTTGATCGAGATATTAAAGGTGAATTTTATTTTTTCTTAATTTACTAATATATATATATATATATATATAAGTTTATTATTTAAATGTTAAATTTAAGTGTTTTTGAAATCAAGATCGAAGCTATTAAGTCTCAAATTTAAAGAAAAATAGAGATCAATATTTGTGAGAATAATCAAGATGACTAAGATAAATGTTAGGGTTTATTTATTTTAATTAGTGAATCTGTATACTCAAATTTATGTATTAAAATGTTAAAAATATATTTATTTGAACAGAATTTAAGAGTAAATGTTCAATTTAGAAGAAAAAGAAGAAAGTTGTGATATTAAAAGTGAGTATTCATGCTCTTATGTTATAGTAATAATTTACTTCTTCTCGACCAAATACATTTATTATTATTGTTATTAGTTATATTTATATCATAACATACTCATGATTATGGTTCAATTGAATTTTTGTTCAAATTATAAGAATGATATGTACTTAACATTATTTAAAATATCATAGATATTGAATCTTTTACAAGTATATTACTGTTATGGTATATCAAATGAGAATTAAATAATCTTTATTAGATGGTGATTTTCATAATATGTTTGTATGTGCATATTTGGTTATGATAGAATTTAACCCTTTATAATACTAGCAAGAAAATGATAAAGTATATGAGCATGTAAATAAAAAATGTTATCGATATTGATGTGTTTTAATTGACACAATATTAAACAACGCTCCTGTGACGATTGATATATGCATGTTATTGATATGATGAAATGCATTGAATCTTGTAAATTATCTTGAAAAATTATATCTAAAAAGTAAATTGTTTAATGCTCTTATGTTGATTTCTAGTATCTATGACTAACATACATATCATTCTTTTTTTTTACATTATTATAGTTTAGGATTATGAGTATTCACTAGTTTTGTATAGCTTACTGTTATTTTAAACTATCTGTCACGACCCGATCCGGGGCTTAGAATTAACTAAGACGGGAACATGCGATCAAACGATGGAAATTAAATTTTTTATATTCATTCTCTATAAATAACATTAATTAATTTAAATTAAAGCAATATATTAAAATTGTCTCATTATTAGTTGTCTGCATCTTCTATAAACACTTTCTATTATATCGCTCATCTCTTAATTAATTAAATTAACCTGAAATTTTATTTTAAAATAATAATGAGTTAAACAAGACAGTGAATACTCATAAAGCACAGTAATGCAAGAGAAAAAAAATAATATGCATGTCAATCAAGCTTTTTAATCAATCGATAAAAAACATTTGATGTTATTCAAAGAACCTTATTATATCAATATCATGTTAATATCATATTATATCTGTACAACCGTCTCAAGAGCACCGACTAAAAATTGTGTCAATTAAGACACTTCAATATTAATATCTTTTTAAATATACGTGCACGTGTACGTTAGTGTTCTCCTACTAGTATCATAAAGGAGTTACTCAATCATAGTCAGTCATGTACATATAAGTAGTCAACATAAACACATCATTCATGTATTCACCACTTTCAATTGAACGTATTATATAAAACATACACCAAATACATGAATTTTTATTTTTTTTAAATAAAACATACACCAAATACACCAAATACACCTGAACGTATTATATAAAACATACACCAAATACATGAGCAAGTACCTACAAAAATTCAGAACAATATAACCGATAAAGAAAAAAATATTTCATTCAGAATAAAACATGTGAAAGTATCATTAACTGCAAAAAAATTGAGAAGAAATAAATTACTACTATAGATTAAAAGTACGAGTACTCACCTCGATGTCGATTAATTTATTATTTCTCTAAAAGTCATTCTTCTAAATTTGAAACCCTAAAATAAAAATGGCGGAAATGTAATATATATATATATATATAACATATGAATATTATATATTAATAGAATTCTTATTAAATATTATAATTATTAAACTTACCCTAAGAAAAACTCTTTCAGTCAAGCCCTATACATGTGCAGAGGCAATTCGTTTCTTCCTCTGCGTTCGGCTCCCTCCTGCATGAGATGTCGACGCCTCCTTCCTCCTTCGTATGGCAACAGCGCATGTGTTAGTGCAAGGGAGAGCATTTTCTTCCACTGCACGCAGTAACCAGCTCGCGTCTTCTTCCTTCAATTGCCTCGGGTCGCAGCTTAAATTTTTTGATTAAAAGATGAACAATAAAAGAAAATAAATTTATAGAAGATGCAAATAACCAATAATGAGGTAAATATAATTGTACTGCTTTAATGTTCTTTCTTTAGTGGCTCTTTCTGATATCATAACTAGTTATGATTTAGCGGAAAACAAAAACAAATTTTTATTAATATAGGAATAAGGTTACAACATGACACAAATGGTAAAAAGAAATACAATAATAGATTAATTTTCGGTTCGGGTTGCGGGGTGGGGGTGGGGGGGAAAAGTTGGGGAAGGTTGGGTGGTTGTTTGGGTAGGTTGGAAGGGTTGTAAATGAGTCGGACAACAAGATTATTGTAGGAAAGGGGCGGCAAGATGTGGGTAGATGACTTGGAGGGCTGGGCAACCTAGGTGGTTGTGGGGAGGAGTACAAGTGCTGGAATGAGAGGACTGGATGGCGGGACAATCAATTGTGGTGGGAGTAGAGGTGGCGGCATGGTAGTGGAGGGAGATGGGGGTGGCCAACGACTAGAGAAGTGGTAGAAGGGTTGGGGAGAAGAAAACGAGATTGGAAGGATACAACACCACCTCGGACATGATACAGTCGGAGCACCACCCTTCGTCAGATACAACCCTAACAAAAGGGAAAATGACTCCAAACAGGAAATTTGAAACAAAACAGCTCAAAATTGCCCATTACAAATGGAAAACATCAATTTATAGATTGAATGGAAAAAGATTGATGAAAATCTCTTGAATGGAAAAAGATTGATGTTTGAAATTATTACCTGTTGAATATTATACAAATGACTTTGGGTTTATGAATACTGCAAAATAAAATTTCTTCTAAGAAGATCTTGATATGCTAATTAACTTTTACATTGCACGATGTGACCCACTTTGACATAATAATTTGCATTTGGCCATGCCATGATATTTACTTTGCATGTATCTAGGCAATGAAAATTTTGGAGGAATTAATTTGTTACTAGAGCCACATGAATTGTTATTAAATGGTGACAGAGATTTGGGTAGCTTTAGCCTATAACTGGACCGTTTGCACAACAACTAATGCAGCTCGTATTTGGGACAACTATACACTGCTATGGAATGATAGACACATGAAAATATGGCTTACAAAAGCCTGTACCTTAATAACATGGAGTAGACGCTTCCTTAAATTACATGCACTTCTTTTTTCCCTTTGCATCTTCTCTTGTATTGTTAAAAATGTCCCCTCTAGGACTATAAATATGGAAGGGAGGGCTCTCCCATCCCCACTTACTAGACCACCAAAATCAGAGAAAGCCAATCCTGCATTCTCTTTTCATTCTCTTCTTCATTTCACCCGTGTGCCAACATTTGGAGCATCATAATGTTAGTTGAAGTAGAATTCAATGCAAAATTTAGATTACTTGTTGTAATGTCAAGGTTCAATTTAACAATACTATATTATAGGCGCCAAAGCACTGCTTAGCAGCATCATGATGCATTGGCCTTGACAATTTAGTTTGATAAAAGTTTAGAGTAGACTTGGAGATACTTGGGAGTTTTTTTATGAGTAATGCAGCGGGGGCATGTGTAGAAGGTTATGGTTAGTGTATTTAGTATTGAGTGACCTAATTTGTGAGAGTGGGAGTGTGAATGGAGAGAAGATTCCAAAGAGCAGACTACCTAAGGAAGAAGAAAAGAGTTGGATTAGAGCCAAGAGATAAAAAATCTTACTCTATATTTTCTTATTTACATTCCTTTGTGTTGTTATTCATGTTTAATTCTTTTATCTTCTCTTATGTTATTTATATCTGTATAAACTAAGTTACCTCTCTGCATTTATGACATAATTGAAATTATTTATGTAATTTATGTGTGATTATAAGGAAAGAAAATGTTATATTATTTTGCTTTACATGAATCTTCATTTCGTTGTGCTTTGTCCATATGCTTCTAAAAAATTAGTGTGATCTAGAAATATTGAAAGTCATAGTAGAACAATTAGATTGAAGTAAATATTTTCACAGGTATATAAGCATATAATGTTTGTGAATTTACAATCTTATAAGAGATATCATGCATGGGATCACTTAAAATACTTAGGATAGGAATATATCTAATTGGCCAAAGCGATTAAGTCTTTTAGTTATCCGACATAGACTAGCACATAATTAAGTTCTTGATTGACAACTTAATTTAGAAAAATCTTTATGCATAAAAATACATAGATTTACTTTTGGCAAATCATAAAATGAGAAGCTTTGTCTTCATTTGAAAACAAATAAAATTATAGTTGTGTAGCATAGAATTTAATTGAATAATTTCTTTTAAAAAGGTATTATTGTATGATAAAATTAAGATACAATATAATTAGTAATTAGCTTAAGAAAGTTTGAGTGTGATCCTCATGGGAATGTTACTTGATTTACATATTTATTACTTGAATGATGCATGCACATACATACATTTTATAATCCGGTCTCCCATCTTAGCTTGCTAGTGCGGCCTCATCCCTATTTTCAACAATGAACACATCTTCTAGCTTCACTTCATTTCTCTTTAGTTAATTGGAAATGATAATGACTTGTTAAAGATTATTGGACTTCAACTCAACTTCTTTCATAGTCAACGCTTCAAATTGACCTTTTACCATTTGATGTCATATCTTCTTAACCTAAATTTCTATCTTATACGAGACATGGAGCTTCACTCATGCTTGCTTGACCTAAATATTTAATGTCAGAAACGATCAAAAAAGACATGTCGAAGAATCATACAAGAACATATATTCTAACTTGGGTTTCAAGCATGACTAGATTTTTCAGTTTTTTTCTTAGATCCTTATTAACTAAACTTATGACATATAAGGAAGGAATGAGATCATTTATAGATCCAGATTCACACATGGTACTTGTAAATATTTACCTATGTATAAGATTTTAGATAACCCATGAACATATACATGACATTATATGCTTGAGCTAGTACTCTTTAATATGCATTATTTGGCTTATTAAATCAAATACCTGTGTAAATTTATAAAATCACTCTCTAAACACTACAAGAAATGGCCTTCTCAACATTTTTGGAGAGCTTTAATAACAATTATAACCGCTACAAAAAAGAGTCTAGAGGTTTTAAAATCATTGTAAAATAGTTATCCACTTAGTGATGATAATGATCCAATTTCGAGTTGAGTTGGGGTCGGCTCGAATGGATTGAGTGCAACTCAAAATCATTTCATGGCTCGTTATATACTATTTCAAGCCAGTTCAGCTTAAAATTGAATCGAGTTTGATCCGGCTCAATATCGAAACGCAATGCCACATGCTAGAAGTTTATACATACGATAATTTGTAGCATTTTAAATCATTACAATACAATTTTTTTCAATGAAGCATTTTCTTCCTATTTTCATTAATTGAAATAACCATGATATGTTATGTTTTCTTGTTTCAATGACATTGCAAAGAGAAAATGAAAATCTTTCCATTGGATACTCGGTGCGTCTTAGCACATATGCAATGAGATTTCTCCCTCCGACTTTGTTTGCATTTTTTTTTTTATGAAGAAAGCCTTAATAATGGATGTGTGATTTTCATGAAATGAATCAGGGCACTGTTATGTATGTGGAGCCCGATTTAGTGTTAATTAAGATAACAATTAACCATTTAATTGTTATGGAGAGTCCCGTCACTAATTAAAGAGTAGAAGAAGCAGTTTGGACTGGGGGCTACAGACGGAGAATAAAAAGGGACTTACAAACCTTTTTTTTTCTCTTTTCTTCTTCTCATCAGGCTTACGGCGAGGGCAAAAATCAAAGCAACAGCAAGGTGCTTCTTCTCTTATGACTCACGGCGGAGAGAAACGAGAGAAGGAAAGGAAGCTATTACTTGTGGTGCGTGCGGCTCTCCTTTCGGCTTTAAGTCACAAAAGACCATTTTTGGTGTTCTTCTTCGGACTTTCACGGGGCAGTGGAAGAGAAGTGCAAGGAGGAGTAGTTTCTTGCGGTGAAGAAAGAAGAAGGAAGAAGAAGAAGATTGTTCTCACTAGGCTTCTTCTTGGTGGCTTGTGGCAGAAGAGAAATTAGGTTTATTTCTCTTGTAAGTTTGTCTTTCTTCGGTGTATATCTGTATATCTGTGTAGAGTTTCTTCGGTGCATCTCGGTGTAGAGAGAGAAGAACAGAGAGAAGAAGAGAGAGTAACGAAGTGAGAGTGAAAGATTCCTTTTATAAGTTGAGGCGATCGACTGGTGTAAATTCCTCAAGTAATAAAATCCTCTGCAATTCCGCGGACGAGGTAAATTGTCAAACCACTTAAATTTGTGTGTTCTTTTCTAGTTTGATTTTTCTTGTTCTATTTTTTCGCTTCATCACAACAACTGTTATTAGAGCTTTTGTTCGGATCCGAGGAAGAATGATGACTGCAGATGAAGTGAAGGTTTTAGGGATCGAGAAGTTTGATGGCACAAATTTTGGTTTTTGGAGAATGCAAATAGATGATTATATTTATGGGAAGAAACTTCATCTTCCGTTATTGAGGAAAAGACCTGAAAGGATGGATGAGGCTAAATGGAATTTGTTGGATCGACAAGTTCTGGGGGTTATTCAATTGACCCTATCGAGGCTCGTTGCACACATCGTCGTCAAGGAAAGAACGACTGCAGATCTCATGACAGTCTTATCAGGTATGTATGAAAAGCCATCGGCGAATAACAAGGTGCACATGATGAAGACGTTATTCAACTTGAAGATGACGGAAGATGTTTATGTTGCTAAACACCTGAATGATTTGAATACTATCACAAATCAATTGTCGTCTGTGGAAATTAATTTTGATGATGAGATATGTGCACTGATCTTGTTGACTTTATTGTCAGATAGTTGAGAAGCCATGAGGATAGCAGTTAGCAGTTCTGCAGGTAAATCTAAACTGAAATACGATGATATTCGTGATTTAATTTTAGCTGAGGAAGTTTGCAGGAAAGATTCTGATAATGTCTCAGGTTCGAGTTCGGCACTGAATGTTGATTTCAGAGGGAGATGGCATGACAATAACTCAAGTACAGGGAGATCAAAATCAAAGTTTAGTAAGCAGACAACCTGTTGAAATTGTGGCAATGTTGGCCACATAAAGAAGAACTATAGGAATCCTAAGAAAATTGAGAATGATAGCTCAAATGTGGTATCTGAAGAATCACAATATGCACTATTATTGGCAGTTCATAATTTTTTTAAAGACTTGATATTGGATTTAGGGGCTTTGAATGTGGTAGGAAATCTACCAGAGGCCACAGTCCAGGACAGTGGTGGAAGTGAAGAAGAAAGTGGGTCCGGGGCACCCATTCCTATTGTTCCACAGATAGATATTGAAGAACCACAGAACTATGAAAAAATCTTGCAAGATGAAAGCTCGAGCAAGTGGGAACTGACAAAACTTCCACAAAGGAAGAAGATATTTCATAACAAGTGGGTGTACCGGGTGAAGACTGAGTGTGATGCAGTAATAGGTACAAGACTGGACTTGTTTAAATAGGCTTTCGTCAAAGGCAGGATGTTGCCCATGTAGTGGGAGTTGTAAGAAGAGACAAGAGTGACCCAGGAAATAGCTTGTAGGTGCATAGATATGTGGAGTCTGTTGATATGTTAATTGAGGGTGTTACTCTTAAGAAACTAAAGTTATGTACATCTTAAGTTGGTCTTCTGGAGTTAAGACAGAGTTTTGAATTGCAAAGGTGGAGTATTCAAGTTTGAGGATTCACAATGGAGGATATCTGTTTGAGAAAGAATATGTTGTTGCCTGTGTACCTGTCTCCAAGTGGGAGATTTGTTATGTATGTGGAGCCCAATTTAGTGTTAATTAAGAGTTTAGTGTTAATTAATTTAGTGTTAATTAAGATAACAATTAACCATTTAATTGTTATGAAGAGTCACGTCTCTTCAAAGATAACTACTCCCACTTCTTCCTTTGTCATAAGGAGGGTCCCGCCACTAATTAAAGAGCAGAAGAAGCGGTTTGAAATGGTGGCTACAAGCGGAGAATAAAAAGGGACTTGCAAACCTTTTTTCTTCTTCTAACCTGGCTTACGGTGAGGGCAAAAATCAAAGCAACAGCAAAGTTCTTCTTCTCCTGTGACTCACGACAGAGAGAAAAGAGAAAAGGAAAGGAAGCTATTGCTTGCGGTGTGTGCGGCTCTCCTTTTGGTTCTTAGTCACGACAGGCTATTTTTGGTGTTCTTATTCGGACTTTCACGGGGCAGTGGAAGAGAAGTCATGATTTTCTTCTTTGGGTTTCCTCGGGATAGAGGAAGAGTTATTCGGGTTTCCACGGGGCAGTGGAAGAGAAGATGTGCAAGGAGGAGTAGTTTCTTGCGACAGAAGAAAGAATAAAGAAGAAGAAGAAGATTATTCTCCCTAGACTTCTTCTGCCACACGATATTTGAAGGAGCTTCCAAATTAGTCATCTCAATATGATCATGACATGTTATCATTGTCCCCCACCTTTCAAGGAAAGTTCATATGAGGTGCCCTCATTTTATGTAATTTTTTTTTTGCATATTTTTTATTCTATAATATTTTAGAATAGTAAATATAGTTTGGTTAATTTCACCTTATCTGTCTTCTTCTTTTTGTTTGACGTTATGGCCACTTTAAAAATTATCATTTTATTTGATGATAATTAAAATGTGCAACTTTAAATGAAGTCATATGCATCATTTAAAAATCATATTAAAATCATTATCTTTGTTGTTTACTACAAAATCAATAATAATATATTCATAACAACATTCTTTGACACCTTAATATTATCATTTGTTGGCGCCAAGTAAGTTATAGTCAACAACATCAAGCATTTAGTTTTCTTCAATGTGGATTCATTTGCAATATGGCAACAAAGTTAATTTTTTGAGCTTAGTAACAAAAGTTAATTTTTCTTTTGAAAAGATAATCTATAATTGCAATTCATTTCAGTCATTCATGTATAAAAAATCAAGCAATTATGATAAATAAAGAGCAAATTAAAAAGTTATATGGAGCAATTATGATATAAAAGATATTATATTTTAAATTCTTCTTGTAATCAGGCAATTGCTAAGTTATAATATAGAAATAAAATATATTGCATTTATAAAAATTATACTCATATTTTTTATAAAATATTTTAATTGAATCTAGGGTATTGTGATGAATTATTTTATATGAAAAATCTAAAACAAATATTATATAAATATACATATTTTTGATGGGAGATCCTTGTCATAAACATTTGTGATGAGGTTTTTAATTGTAGGAGGCCACCACTCTTCTACGTCAATGAGAGTCAACAGGAAACCACACTTCTTTAACTAATAAACATACTTCACATAGCTAAACCACCTACTTCCGTCCTCTTGACTCTCTTCTCTTTCTCTCCTCCACCGTCTCTCCTCCTCTTAACCTTGATCTGTGCCATGGCAAATTTGTTTAGTGCCCCAATCGTGGATAGGATCATCAAACTTGTCTATAATTACGGGCACGATCAATATAGATGGCAGACGGGCATGACGGAGGATCTCAAAAGGCTGCAAGAAGACCGCTTCAAGATCGAAGCTGTCGTATCTGCTTCCACCCAACCACAGATCAGAGATCGAAACCCTGCACTCGACGCATGGATAAGGCTGCTACGTGATGCCTACGATGAGACAAATAAAGTTCTTGTTGACTTTGAGAAGCCTGAAGAAGAACAACAGGAGCTGAAAATGGAGGAAACAGAGGTGCGTTCTTCATTGACTAGCTTATTTTCGAAACCTGCTCGCAAATTACGCAGGGTCTGCCAACGAGGTCTCAAAATTGATCCCAAATTGGAGAGACTGGAGGCAGTTGTGAAGAAACTTGATAAAGTTTTAGCTGAGGCCGGTACTCTCCTTCCTCTCATCGAAAACGCAAAGCAGGAGCAGCAGAGGCTGGAGCGTCAGTTGTACAACGCTCGTCAAACAGGACCCTACCCTACAGATGTTCTCATCGGTCGAAACACGGAGAAGGATTTTGTTATCCGGTGGTTGAGGAGGCGGACAAATGAAAATATTGCTAGACCTACTTTGTACAAAAACATCTCTCTTCTATCCATAGTGGGTCATGGTGGCATGGGGAAGACAGCTCTTTTACAACACATCTATCAAGATCTGAAAAAAGAATTTAAACTGAAAATGTGGGTTTATGTTTCCAAGGACTTTGATGCAAAAAAGGTCATTTCGGATATGTTGTCATTTCTTAGAGAGGAGAGTCCTCCTTTGGAGTCAACACTCGCTGATGTTCAATATAGACTTGAAGAAGTCGTGAAATTCAAAAGGTTCTTACTTGTTCTGGATGACATTCGGGAGGAGGAAAATATGAGCAAATGGGACAATGTACTCTCCCCTCTAGTTCACGGGAAGTTCGGGAAGTAAAATTTTGCTGACTACCCGGATGGATTCAGCTGCATTGGCGATTGCAAATGTTATTAAAAAGAAGATGGAACAACCATTGAGAATAAAGGGCTTGGGGGAAGATGTGTGTTTGGAGCTACTCAAGGCCCATTTATTTCCTGGTGAAGAGATCCTTGGTGCTCATACAAAATTAACTGACATTGCTAGTTCGATATTTAAAGAGCATTCGGGGTCTCCATTAGCAACAAAGTTCATCGGTAATGTTCTCAGTTCTAACTTGAATGAGAGCTTTTTGACGAAAATTTTAAATAATGCTGATGTTCTAAATATAGAACCAGAACCTGGTCGCAATAACATTTTGCCTATCTTAAGATTAAGTTTTCCGTTCCCCCTACAAACTCGTTCTGCATTTTGTGACATCATCTCACAATATCATGAGTTTGATGGATATGATTTATTCCGAATGTGGATTGTATTGGATTTCATTCCGAAATCTTCGACTGAAGGAGAGACTTTGGAAGATAATGGAGGAAAGTATTTTGATGTTTTGGTCAAAAATTCCTTTTTTGACAAGTTTCAGGATGAGAACAGATACAATAAGATGAATGATTTTTTGAATAGATTGGCACAGTCTATTTCTTCAGAAAAATGTTTTAGATTCGTGGGAGATACTGCATCATCTCTTAAAATTCCTAATACTGTTCGACACTTATTTGTTAAAACTGGAAATTTAGAAGTGTTGAGAATGATCGAAAATGTTAAAAACCTACATTCACTTTTTCTTATCAGTGCAACACTTACTGACGAAGCATTGATACTTACTAAAATTTTTGAAGCATCGAGAAGGATTCGTTTGTTGTTCATATGCTCTCCATCTCCTCCCTCAAGTGGTTAAAAAGCATTCCACTTCTCAAATCAGTGCCGAGCCTCCCTTCCCCGGATTCAATAACAGTAGAAATTTGTCATCCGGAGTTGATGAAGCGTTATAAATAATTTTGAGGCTCTGATTGGCACAAGATCGCACACATTCCTCGTGTCAGTATAGATTATAGTCGGCGTCATTCCAAGTCAATCTCTTCCCATCAATATGTGAATATTTAAGGTGAGGACTTGCTATTTACTTATATATTCATGCCATGCTATGCTATGCTTTGCTGAGACTTATTTATTGTTGTAATAACTATTATCTGACTGATTTTGATGAACAACTATTTTGTCTTAGAATTTGATGTCAGTATTAATTTTATTTAAGAGTTGTTGTGTTTGTAATTAAATTACAAAATGATTGTTAACCTACAGTGCCTGCCATCTTCTTTGTCGACAATCTCATCCCTCAAAAATCTAGATTTATATTGCATTCCATTTTCAAATCATTGCCAGACCTCCCTTCCTCCTTGAATGCCCTGTTTCTAGGCAGACTTGATAACATACAGTGCCTGCCATCTCATCCCTCAAAAAACTAGATTTAGATAGCATTCCACTCCTCAAATCATTGCCAGACCTCCCTTCCTCCTTCGATTCAATAACAGCAGAAGATTGTCATCCAGAGTTGATGAAGCGTTATAAAAAATGTTCAGGCTCTGATTGGCACAAGATCGCACACATTCCTGATGTCCGTATTATTGATTTTATTTAAGAGCTGTTGTGTTTGTAATTAAATTATAAAATGATTTTTTTTTCCGTTAATTTTTAATTTTAATTGTAGTTGAAATATGATATGTGATTTTGGATTAGATCGAGGAGTCTTATATAGCATTAAAGTTAATATATTGTTGATTTCCTCTTCTGAAATTTGAATATATATAAATATATTTGTTTGGATATATGGATTTACTCCACAAAGATGATTACAATGACATTATAATCTAGAGGTACTTACCTACAAGGCACCCCAAACTGTGCTTTTTTACCTACAACTCATATTGGCATTATTTTTTGAAAAAAGAAAAAAAAAAATTGAGTCAGCATATCTCTTCCAATTTCTTTCAAGATGATTTGTCCTTTATAATTGGTTTAAAATAAGTTGGATGTGAATTTCAAATAATGAATCATATATCGCTCTATTCTCAGAGCAATTTAAAAATATGTTCAACTCATCCTCATCCAAATTCTCCGTAATATTGGTTGATAATACTTAGTATGACTTGATACTTTGTGGTTTTTTGTGATACATGTGCTAATGAATAAAAATTAAGAGAAAATAATAGCACAATTATATATATATAAGAGTTCTATATTATTTAATAAACTGGTTTAGAAATTATATATCGATAAAGGAAAATAAATAAAAAAATTAAGAATATACTAAACAAGTGAACATACAACCAGAAAAACACGTGATTTTTCTTTCATTTTTTAAGCATAAGAACATTTTAAAAAATTAATAAGTTCTTTCAATGATAACAAAACTATTGAAATAATTTAAAAAATTACAAAAAAAAAATTTCAAAATTTTTAAACATTAAACAAAGTTTTTGGTAGATATTTATCCTCATTTTCAAGTACAAGTAACCACTATGATTCACATCTCTTAAATCTCTCTTGTTAGGCTCTAATTCTTTCACTTACAAGAGATTCACCACTTACCAATAAATTATGCATAATTCCCCATTTATAAGTTCTAGTACTCGTCTATATAAAGGCTTGATCCAATCCAAATTAGGTAGTGTGTATCCTCTTAGCTTGTTTTGGTGGTTTCTACTAAGATAACCAAACTATATTGAAAGAGTAGAGTAAACTTTTTTCATCCAGGAGCGAGCATTAACCCAATTTACCATCACATTTTCAATGTGAAGACAAAGAGATGTTAACAAGAAAAACTCCTCAAAAAATTAAAATCATTTACATAATACCTTTACTTTTAAAATATTAATGTATTTTTATTAATTATTCCTTTATTTTTTTCGCAAAATTTTAATATAACATTTTTTAGATGATCATGTGCATGAGTATATTTCTCTCACAAAATACTACTGTGAATTGACGCTACTTATCTTTAAAAGAATTATAATTTTTTTGGATATCTTGGTGTTGAATTTTTTACAATTATGTCATTAATGAATTTATGTGATCGAACAAATCATCATAAAACTCTTAATTACCTGTGAAAGTTAATGAATTCTTTTGCTATTTTCCATGAAAAGCTTCATATAAAAATATCAATGTTTAATAAGATAAAAGTCCAAAAGCTTTCTTGAATATTTTATTTTACTTATCAATAATGATAATTGAAGAGTTATAAATGTTTGCATTAGAGTACAGATTTTTTATAATTTGCCCCTTATAAAAGACTTGAGACATTCAAACATTTTTAAGATATATTTAGAATCTTTAAGCATTGTTAAAAATCAAGCATATAACAATTGAGTCTTCAAGTCCACAATGAAAAGACAATAGTCACCATTGCAACATAATAAGCACCAATCCTTCTAAAGGTAAACCATGAAGATGTTGATTGAGAAGTAATAAATCCATGCACACAGTGCCGTGTACCCAGTTGTTACCCCCGATCATTGTTCTTTATGTATTGATGGGTGTTATTTGTGGCACCCTTAATAAGATAACTTGTTGTTGAAGTCTTCTTGTTCATATGGTTAGCATGCATTGATGTTGTAAGAGTGAATAAAATCAAATTGTTGTAATTTGCAATATTGATAATGAGTAGGGATGGAGACTAAGCTAGTTGAAATGCTAACTAGGAAATTGTAAGAACTATACTGAAGACGATGAAGGCATTGATTGAGAAGTAATAAATCCATGTATACCGGTCATAGTTCTTTATGTATGGAAGGGTATTATATGTGACACTCTTAATAAGATAACTTGTTGATGAAGTCTTCTTGGTCATATGGTTACCATGCATTGATGTTAGACAGTGAATAAAATAAAATTGTTGTAATTTGCTATATTGTTGATGAGTAGGAATGAAGACTAAGCTAGTTGAAATGCTAACAGGAAGTCGTAAGAATTATGCTGAAGACAATGAAAATGTTGATTGAGAAGTAATAAATAAATCTATGTATAGTAGTGCAGGTGACACAATTAGTTGGATGTCCTAGGTACATAGAGTAGTGTAATTCTTGGAATTTTATAAACTCTTACATGTATTGGTGTTCTCCAAAAAAATTTTGATGAGTTGGTGAATGCATGAACTTAATCAGTAATTTTCTTTAAATGAAAAGATTATTTTATTTTTTCAAGAAAATTAGTTTTTCAAGCCTTTATCGTGGATTGGTTTACTCTATCGATACCTATTTCATTTGAAAATCTTTTAATTATGAGCAATCAAATATGTGATAGAAAATTTACTTCACGAACTTTATTGTGAAATCAAAATTAAATGATGTTCGATTTAATCTTTGAGAGAAAATTTAGATTTGCTAGAATTTATTGTGCAAATTGATGGCTTTGTTAAATTGTAGTGACAAAAGTTTTTGGGATTAGCTGTTTTTCTTAGAAACCATTGATTCGTCGGACTCGATGAGGTGGAGCACCAGTTACTCCTGTCTAAGTTTCTAAATTTCCCAATGGATAGTTTACCCCAAGGTTAATGAAATTAGGCCCTTTTAATTGAGCTTAGTCTTCAAAAGGGCATTAAGTAATCACTTTCTATATACTTTTTTTAAGGATCAGATTGTATTTTATGAGTGTACCTTCTTGCTTTGGGACTCAAAAGCAAGAAGGATCCGATGAGTCAGTAGTAGTAAATTCACAATCTCATGTATTACTCTGGCTTTTTTAAATTTTCCAGCACAAGTTGACAAACATTATACACTTTATTAAAGAAACCCTTTATTCCAATGTCCTTGTCTGTATTGTTTAATTGTTTCTGTGTATCTTGAATGAAATTAGGCAAAAGCTAAACTTTTTTTCCTAATCCTGAACAGATCTAAGTCAAGATGGCATCAATGCTCTAAAACTCCAAAGCCAACGCTCAATGCAACAGCAATTTGGCCAAGCCTTTTGTTAGCAAAGAGGCTTAAAGCCTTAATCTCTTGTTCTTTGACTTTTAAGTGAGATCCTTCATAATGGTTATGTTTACATAAAGAGTAATCTTAATAAGACTTATCCTATACTATGATTCCATGCAATCAATTCTAATTAAAAGGCCACAAATAAACGTGTGCATTGGGCACCCTCTCACCCTACTTGTTCCATAGTAAATTAGTTAGATAACGCTTCCATCTCGAATGCTCTTAGACAATAGACGACACATGCAAGTATGCTTGAATTTGTCTGTCAATCATTTAGGCGTATTTAAAAGTTCAAAGACAACATACAAGATTAAGGAAAGAATATTCTTTTATTCATATAACAAGTATTTACGTCTATCATGCCAATCCCATTTGTGTAGAAGTATCCAATATTCCACCTTTCATCTAGTTGAGCACCCTTTTGGAGTTCAATAACATAGACTTTCGTGGCATAAAGAAGCATTATCGCTTAACTCGTAATATCTAGAAGATGCCTGGCTTATTATTTGGGTTATTATTATTTTCCTCTCCATCCATTAGAGGCTTGATTTACTCCAGAATCTTGCATTTCCTGTTTGCTTCTTGTTGCATGCTAGAAACTTCTAGTTATAAAGTGAACATTTTATGTCCTAACTTTACATGAAGGTCCCACATACAAATAGATAGAATAGAAGAATATATGAGACACCAGAGATCTTACATGAAATACTTGGGAAGGGTAAAATTCATTGTACCTGACTCATCTAAAATAATTTATTATGTATTTGAAGTTACAGAGTTTCACTCTTTCTTCTAACTGGAGAAGATGATGTTACAAAGTTATGAACACATTTTTGTCCTTCTGTTGCTATAATAGAGGTTGACAAAGAACAATGTTAATTACATTACAATGATCATGCAATAACACCCTAGAGATAACAACCAAGTTATAATAGCCAAATTAGGTTTGTAAATGAACCAATGCACTCGATGAACAACTTGAACTCGACTCAATTAACACTCGATCATGTCGTTCAAATTGGTAAATAAATAATCTTGAATAATTTTTAAAAGCTCGAAGCTTAAACAAACTGAACATGAACATAGTCGAACTTGCTCGTTTATGTTCACGAAGAAACTCGTTTGTCGTTCAACAAGTAACTTATTAAATACTCGATATTAAGCTCGTTAATAACTCGTATTATATATGATATGTTATTTAAATAATATTTAATTACTTAGAATTTATTTAATTATAAATTTTAGTATTAATATATTATTATAGCAATAGTATTTTTAGTTTGATTATTAATTATTTATTTATGTTATTAATAATTGAATGATATTTTAGAATAAGATATTTACAGTTAAAGAGAGTGTCATAAAAGATTTTTCTTATAGAGTTTTCATAATCGTGAATATAATGAGTACATTTTTTATGATCGTCACATTGCAACTATCAACAAAATTAATATGAATTTCCTTGTTATTATTTTCTTATTGATATGGTTAAGTAAATATTCATCCTTATAACTTTTAGGATCAATTTAGTTATTTCACTTGCAAAATTTGAACAAGTGTAGTCCTATCAATAAGAGTTATGTAACTAATTAGTAAACTTTAAATATTTTAGAGTTCATAATCAACAAATTAGTAGCTGCAATCATAATTGTAAAATTATTTATTAGATTTTTTATATGAAAAATCAAGGTTTTCGTTTAAATTTTTAACTCGCTCACTTGTGATAAACAAATCAAGTTCAAATATTGAAAAAATTAAACAAATCAAGCTTGAACAATATATGAAACTCGACACAAGCTCATGTCGAACATGTACAACTTATAAATATACTAAGCTAAGCTCGAACAATGATATACTCGGCTTGGGTTGGGCTCGATTACAACCCTAGCCATAAGATAATAGTTGTGTTACAACAACCACTAGGGGTGGTCAATGATGATTGTTTGTGGTCATTGACTCCAAGATATTTTTTTTTCAACGGTATGGATTTAACCTTTTGCTTTCTCTCTCTATTTATGTTGAAAATATGGTCCTCTTGATAGAGTTTTGGGAGTGACATTTTGATAAATTTAGTCAAAATCCTAAAACACTCCATCATATGATCTATGTTGGATTTATTTATTTATTTATATTTATATTTAATTATTTTTTTTTTGCTTTCATCATTTATATGCCTTAATGAACTCGAAATTGAATGATCTTAGACTAGTTGGATTCCTCTTGAGTCGTCTGATTCGAATATAATCATGCCAAATTCAAAGATTGTTTAGCCTTTCAATTGATGCGATGAAACTTTCAATTATACTTAAAGTGTTTGATTTGGGCTTATTTGGACTTAAATTAGTTTGCCTTTAGCATCGCTGGTTTCGTCTCAACTATACGTTCAGTCTAATTATAAAATTATTGAAATCGAAGCTTGGATGATTTTGAATTTGAATTTAGAAATTATATAACCCAAAATGTATTGAGATTTGCGGTTGATTTAGTGGATTTTTGTGACATCACTTCTAACTTACATGTTATCAACTAAGTAGAAAAGTGGGAGGGAGAGAAGTATAAAGGAGGCTCAAAGCAAATGTTCACTGGAAGAAAAAAAAACCCCTAAATATTCCTTTTGCCTTTTTTTGTCTCTCTGTACATTGCAGTGCAAGAAGTTGAGGAGCTGCCTAACATGAGGAGATTCAAATCCACCATCACATCAACCATTAGCTCTTTCATCAATGTGTTGTAACTTTTAAGCACATCACTTCAACTTCGCGCCATTCATATTTGTCTCACAAAATTTTCCCTTAACCCAACCAATCACTAGTTTAGTATGTCAAATCTCCCTTTGATTTTCACAAATTTTCTAGTGGTCTGGTGTTTTGCGAGGGTCATAAAGCTGCCTAACAAGGCTCATTGATCCCTTCCCCAATCGAAGTGATCCAATCAAAATTTTCCTAAACCTTACAAATTCTTAGTCGTATCTCCATTATGAGTCTATTTGGGGCAGTTACAGCTTAACTTTCCCAGGAAGCTAGTGCGGGGAAGTTGCTGCGGGGAATCTGACTGATTGTTTATTTCAGCTGATTTAAAACAATTGTGTCGCAGTTGTTTCTGGCCAAAAGATCATTTTGTCACTGTTTAGTGATATTGTTTATAACAGAACTGTCATAGCATATATTTAACATTAGATACATACCAGAACTGTCATAGCATAAAATAAATTATGAACAGAACTGTCATAGCATAAAATAAATTAGTGATATTGTTTATAACAGAACTGTCATAGCATATATTTGATACTTCAGAAGCAGAAATTCACTTAAGAATATTAGTGATATTGTTTATAACAGAACTGTCATAGCATAAATTCACTTAAGAATAGTAAAAAAAATTAGATACATACCTCACTTAACAGTGAATACCAAGAGTGCCACAAAAATTCAAAAATTATTAAAATTACAATTAATATAATGATTATATTGTCCTTAACATGCAGATGATGTATGTCTCGTGCTACACTATCCTCCAGTGATTGCATCCACTCCTGATCACCGTCGACAGTGGAATCCGCTGGACTGTCTGCCCACCGGAAGAAGTCCCACTGCTCTGTGATGATCTGCGGGCAGCTTTAGAATTCTCCCGTAGCTGTGGGCCCAATGTGATGTCATTAGGAAAGTTTGTAGTCCGCGGTGACAGAGCAATCGTCGGGATGTCCTTGAAATCCTTGAGCTCATATTTCCTGAATGTTGCAAAAAACAATGCATTGGTGAAGACGAGAATTGAATTTGCTAAAAGAAATAATTAAAAAAATTACACTTGTAAATTGCTTAAAAATTTCAAACCAGTAATATAAAATGTAAAGTACAATTGCCTTTGAATAAAGGAAATATAGTGCTAAATGCTCACTATCCATTATGTATGTTAGCATTGTTCTGACAAAGAAATGAACTACACATAGTACTGAATAAATTACAAATAATCTAATCAGTCTCCTTCTAACACATCAGTAATTTGATCCCTTAGCTCCACAATTTTGATTGCACCCTCCCCCTCTTTAGTACAAATAATGGAAGGATCACTCTGAAATCGTGACAGGGAATGCCCGAGGTGGTACTCAAATGCTTCTGGAGGTACATGCTCCTGATTCTCGTTGGCCCTACGAAAGGTAATGTTGTTGTGTGAATGATGTCACCAAATAAAATTGTGCAGAGTCATCGTGACAATCACAATCTGGACTTGTTTGGGAAACGTGTCAGATGACATATCGCGGATTATAACTCATTTCTTTTTCCAAACATCGAAACTCCTCTTGATGACACCCCGTAAGTACGAATGTCTTTTATTAAACAACTCATTTCTGTCACGTGTAACATTGTTGGCTCTCTCGAAATCTGGAATGTGATATCTCATATCAGGAAATGACTTGAGATACTCTCGATGCAACGAATATCCAACATCCACCAAATAATATTTGTCTGAAATTTATTGCATAATTAATATGAAGGTTAAAGTGAATCAGCAGAATATTTGAGGCGCAAGCATGCCTTGAGGAGGATGTGAGAAGTTGTAGTGAGTATTCGTAGTGAGTATTCCACATTGCAGTCTTGAAAATTATACTGTTGTCCGCACTACCCTCCCAACTGGGCATGACGAAAGTGAAACACATGTTGAAGTCGCAAACAGATATGACATTCTGCGTAGGTGCACCACAACTTTTGATGAATGCGACATTCTCATTATTTGACACCCGTGCATCAACGTGAGTTCCATCAATTGCTCAGGTGCAATCTTACTCAAATAAGAATGAGCTATTAATGTACGGCTTCTATATTAAAAATTGATTGCAATGAATTAGAAATATTACTTTAAAGAATGACATGTAACGTACATCACGTGAAATCTCTGTAGGAGTATGTTCTAATGTTGGATCTGTTGGTTTGATGACTTGCGTAGAAAGACGCACAAGTAAATTCAGACCCACGGAGAAGTATCTACTAATCATCTCAGAAGATGTTGAGATCGTTCTATTGTTCCTCGCATTGACTCATTATGTGATAATATGTAGAAGGTTATCGCCAGTACCTCTCGTGGAGTTGTCTTCGATGACCCATGAAGTCCGTGAAATTAGGTAAGTTCTGTCAAAAGATCATTAAATATCCCCCGTCTCATACGGAACATGTTGTTGAATCTCGTTGGGTGTCCAACAAGCAATTACCCAACCGATCCCTGTTTAATAAAATTTAGCACATATTAGCGAGTGAGCCATTTAGCAAAACACTTTCACATCCTCAAGTGTATCCACCAAAAGAACTACCAATGGAGTAAGTGCACAATAAATTTTGGGGAATTTACATGCATACCCCCTAATTCCTAGTTATGTATACGTCTAACACCTAAGCTTTACTTTTTTACATTTATATCACTCAAAGCATTCATATCACATCAAAAATACCACCACTTCTAAACTGAAATACAGCTTTTCATGCGAGGCAAGGTGGTATGTAAAAATTGAAGTTCATATGTGAGATATGTAAATACATAGGAATTGAGTGGTATGTACGTAAATCTTAACTAATTTTTTGATACCTGCTCTCCTTCTACCTCTTGAATATTGTCACAATCTTATTAAATTTCCTTTAATAGACCAATTTTTTTGCTTCAGGCAATTACCAGTTGAAGCTTCAAGTCCTTAACAGTGGAAACTAAGGAATGTGTGTAGAAATGCTTGGCTTGATTCATTGTTTCAAACCTACTGTTTTCGAAGCAAGGAACAAAAGTGTAAGGCCTCGTTTTACATATTCATCCTTGGTGCCTTTTTGGAGCTCAAATTGAATTATCTATGCTGCCATCCTTGTCCTAGTCGATCTTAATTTTAACGAAATTTGACTTGACTAGTAATATTGATGAATATTCTATCTAGATTGAGGACTCCACTTTACATTCTCATCCTACTTGTCTACTTCTTAACACTAATCTAATCACGCTTTGCTTTGGCTCTCATCTGTTTGGTTCGTTCGTATTGACTGTTAGTTTGGTCGAGTTTGAACCCTACACGTTGAGAGTCCCACTCCACTCATTCAATTATTCTCGAATGTTGTTAGCTTGCTCATAATCATTGTCGGTTTCCTTAACACTAATCTAATCACGCTTTGCTTTGGCTCTCATTCGTTTAGTTCGTTCATCTTGACTGTTAGTTTGGTCGAGTTTGAACCCCACCCATCGAGAGTCCCGCTCCACTCATTAAATTATCCTCGAAACTTATAAGCTTGCTCATAATCATTGTTGGGCTTCATTTGCTATGATTGCCTTTTATGTGCTACCTTTCATGATCAACACCTTGAGACCATTGAAGCAACCAAACAACTACTTGGTGATAGTTTTTCTGCATCACTTGCCATGCATCACTTCATTTTTTGTTTTATCCGCACTTAACTTTTTCCTCCAAGAGAATGGGATCATCTCGCTCATCACTTAACACATTTACCCATCCAATTGTCTTAGGGACCCTCATCTTACCACACCAATAATTTCAAATAGGTTGATTTTCATGCGATCAAGATTAATTTCAAATAGGTTTAGGCATCATTGTTTTTTTTTTTTTTTGTGGCCTAATGGATTCCCATGTAACTATTCCTCTTTCTTCATTTTCTTTGAACTTTTGTGTCCCAATAACTCATGAAGTTCACCTTGGAAAAACTTTTCTCAAGACACTTAAATTTGTTTTTTTTTTTTTTTATAGTGCACACAATTCAATCACCAAAAAACTTAATCTAGGTTTTAGTGTGTTATTTGGTTCGGTGTTTTTCTCTTGCCTTTGTCGCAATTAGCATCAAAACACACGCTATTCTTGTATCTTGCTCCAAACACCTCAAGAAATTCCCATGGTCAAAATTGCATCGTAGTTTTTGATTTAGCGACTATTGCAATAAAAATGAAGATTTCAACACAAACAAAACTATTGATATGTTAATGTCCCTTGTAGGAATTCTAAAAAGATCAAAGTGGCCTTCAAATATAAAAAATAATCTCTCTAATTAATTTCAATGAGGGATTATTTATAAAATTTGAGGGCATTATTGTCATTATTAGGAATATTCCTCATAGTATGAATAATGAATATTTCAACCTGTACCTTTCACTATTAAAATGTGACCACAAAATTAACTGTCTAAATTGTTCCCTAACTTTTTAAAGGTGTTCGTTTTAATGCCATAGCCTATAAAAGTGTCAATTTAGTCCACACTCTTTTAATATAGACTGAAATAATTTTTATGGAAGATTATTTTAGCCTCAATTTAAAAAAAAACTGAGGATTAATTTGGCTTTTTTTGTAGATTGTGTATTAAAATGACCCCATGTAATAGTCCAGAGACTATTTTGGAACTTTACTTATATTTCTATATTAACCGTCCAAGTTGGTCTTGGTAAGCCGATTGCGGTAAAAGCTGAGTCTTTTAACTCCACTCAAATCAGCATTTAACAACACTCTTTGTTCTTCTAACAACCTTTTCATCACAGACCTTCAATAAGTAAACTTCTGTTTACATTTTTATCTCTCAACTTAATGATTGGTAAAGGATAATGAACTTGGTGACACTTTGGCAGCATGTTCATCGTCAATAAGTAGCTCGTCGTCTATCGATCGCAACCTGCGCATCCCTAACAGCAGATATGCTCTCACTGTCAAGAACTGTGTCCTTTGCAGCTGCAGCTCCACCACATCGCAGTTAATTTCCTATTGAACTCCCATTTATTCATATTATCACTTAATTTGTATTTCTATAACTTTTTTGTTAATACATATATTTATGGAATATTTACTTAAATACCACTAAATTCCTTTGTGTTTACATATCTAACACCTAAACTTCAATTTTTTACGTATATGCCACTTTACCTATGAATGAAATAGTGTATTTCACATTTTAGAAGTTAATATGGTGGTACTTTTGATGTGATATGAAAGATTTGAATGGTAGAAGTGTAAAAAGTAAAGTTTAGATGTTATTTATGCAAATATATAGGAATAGGGTGGCATGCAAATTTTCACCATTCTTGTAACTGATTGGAGTGAAAATTTGTTTTCGTTTGGTTTGTGTTGAAGAGAATAGTGCTTGTTCGTAGGCTCATTAAAAAAAAAATATTATTTGAAATAGGCTCTTATTCGAAATGACCCGTGAATAGATTCAAATTTGTTTTCGTTTCAGCTCATGTTCGGCTCGAAATTATCTCGAATGTTTTGAAAATAATAAAATTTGATACTTTTAAAATACAAAAAAAAAAATTAATATAAAAATATTATTTATCTATTTATTCAACTAATTGGATTCAAAATGAGTCGAACACAATCTAATAAAAGTTTATTCATGTAGGGCTCGTTAACTAGTAAACAGGAGCAGTTCGTGCATGACATGCTTTTTGATAGCCCTAAAAAGTACCGGACTTGATTTGCCATTTGTCATTCAAAGAACTAATGACTCGGGACCGGGACCGGGACCGGGATCGCCCGAGAGAAAGGGTTGTTTGTCGAGGCTTCGAGTTGGATGGATGATTCGGACTCCGATGATAATTCTTGTTGTAGTTTTGGTAATTTTTGGTTTACTTGCAATGAGTAATATAAAATACACGTTATATAGCTATAAGTAAATCCTGTCAAAAACTTGCTTTCCAACACAGATTAAAAGGGAAATCAAATATAATAAAATAAGAGTCACTATTTTAAGACAATTATGTAAAATAAGTTTTTCTACAAATTTATCAATAAAAATAAATAATTTAAAAAGATAGCATTTTTATTTTTAGTTTTAAGTATCTATCTGTAAATAAAGATAATAAAAGCGATTTATGGCTCAATGGGCAAAAATCTTTTATGTTTGTTGGGAAGGTTATGGGGAGCTAGAGGCTTGATGAGGAAAGCTGGAGGAATGCGAAACAACTTGAAGCTTTGAGAAGAAGCTAAAGTCCAGCACCACTTCTGTCACCAATAACAACCGCCGACCGCTGTCGACAGCCGCATACCACCATTGACCACCACCTATCGGTCGCCCCTTCTTTCTTACAACAAGTTCTTCAGCACACCGACATTGTAAATCAAAGAACATTGTAGCCTTTTTTCAGCATATGAGACAAGGGATCTCTGTAATCATCAACTTATGGTGGATTTTTTCAGCTGGGCCAGACACCGTTGTTTTCCTTTTCTGGGTTTTTCACATAAAAATTTCGGGGGTCTCTACTGGTTGTCTTCTCTTTTCTGATTGTGTATTGAATTCTTGTGAAATGTTAAGATAATAATTTATTACTCTACTGCCGACACACTCAGTTTGGTGTTGTCTATGGGAAAAGAGTATTCTCATTACTAAAGTACTTGTGAAACTTGTTGCATGGCCACTGGGCACAGCAATCACAACAATGGAGCATCCTGCTCCAACACCAATCATTCCAAAAGGTGGTCACGGAGCCAAGAGCGTCAGGCCTCTGCATCCTCCTACACTATAAGGCATTACTCCGCTGATGAAGCTGTTTCAGGTCATTCTCTTGAGAACGATACGTGGGATGGAAGAGTCACAATACGAGATCCTTAATTTCCTATGCGGTGAGCGACACTCGCACCCCAATGGAGCTTATTTAGCACTAGTTCAACATTGAACATAAAATACCTCACTCTCCAGGTTTCTTCTAATGATGAAACCATTCTACTACTGAGACGAGACACCAATCTTTTGGACATTACATGGTTCACTCATCCGTCTCATGTAGCTCATATGATATCGCATTGCCATGATACCTGCATCCGTCTCATGTAGCTCATATGATATCGCATTGCCTTACTGTCTCTCCTGCTGATGTAATCCATGATGAGCCATGATACCTGGTACGGGAAGAGTCCACTTTGGAGAATAGTAATCATTTTCCAGCTCGCCGCAACTTCCCAGAATCCTCTCCTTTGGCGAAAGTAGTTCTTCGACACCCTATCCCAGCGGGCTTCAAACTCACAAACATCAATGCCTATGAAAGAGTAACTGACCCCATACAAGAACGTCGACCACATCAAACTATCATGCACATTCACCGTGGCTTTAATTCACTTCTCTGTCAAGTGTTCCCAGCGACCCTGAAGGGCCAAACTTGTACATGGTTCTACTCCCTCCCGGATGGCATCATCAACACCTTCAATGAGCTTGTCTGACTATTTGTAGAACAGTTCATAGAAGATAGAATGATCATCAAAGATTCATCTCACTTATCAGGAGTTTGTCAACATGAGGGGGAATCCATCAACGAATAGTTTTGCGGGTTCTCCACTGAAGCTTGCCAGATTCTGAAAGTAGATCCAGAGTTATTGAGAGGAGTCTCTCTTAAAGTGCTTTGCCTAGGACATTTCTACTCATCACTGATGTGGGAGATGGTTCGCTCTTATGTCAATCTTGTTCATCGCGTTGAAGCTCAAATCTTTGTAGATGAGGTCATCAATGCATACAAGGAACAATTCAAGCGATTGGGGGACAAGCATTAGAATAACCCAGAGGGTATCAATCAAATTTCACAACGAAAAAAGTTTGGACCGCAGAGAAATCGTGAGCCTCGATTAGAAAAATAATACATGTCACTCAACATGTCACGTGTCAACATCCTAATAGCCATCAAGGATGAAAAAGTCATCAAGTGGCCAAGGCCGTTAAAAAATCCAGATGATGGATAACAGTCTCAATATTGTCATTTCCACTAAGCAAATGTGCATTCAACCAAAAATATTTTCAATTAAAAAAAGAAATTGAACGACTAATACGCCAAGGTCAGCTGGGTCGCTACTTATAAGAACAAGGTGATGAGAACCAGAAGAAAATCGTCAGTGTTATCGACTGAAAAGTACAACTTGGAAATTATTTGAATAAAAGACTGGCATATAAACTCCTAATTTTATTCTAACGAGAATTTTCATGTTACTATAAAAACTTGTCATTTAGTGAAAATTAAGAAGCAAGACTCAATTTTTTTTTTTTTTTTGAAGGAACGTTGAGCCCAAGAAGCAAGACTCAATGGGAAGCTACCATGCCCCTGGAAGTCAAGCGCAAGCCACATGACTCGATGGGAAGATCTGGTACCCCTAGAAGTTGAGCCCAAGAGGCAAAACTCAATGAGCAGTTACCATTGCCCTGAAAGACATGCCCAAGAGGCAAGTCTTGATGGGAAGCTAGTAGTAGACATAGTCCTTACTAGAAAGATTTCACGAGAGCAAGTGGTTGATAGGGTCTCCACTCAAAGATCTCAGAAGGCTATAAACCTCAAAAGGAAAAGATGTATCAATAACCTCAAAAGGCTATAAGCCTCCGAAGGTACAGGTACATCAATTAAATTATTTATGAATATTTTCAACTTAATGCCTACAACCGTGAGTATATATATATATATATATATATATATATATATATTATAATAATAATAATAATAATAATTTAATTGACTAAAGGGCAAACATGATTTATATTCAATTAAATTATTAATTAAAAAATAAAAAAGAATATTAAATTCTATTTAAATGAATATTTTGATAAAATAGTAATATTTAAATCTTGCCCATATTCTAAACATCCTACAGTTGTGTGAACGAGATTGTCAAAATGATTGTTGTTTGAGAACAACTCGTGTTCGGCTCGCTAAGCAAAAGTGCAAAATAAGAAAAAAAATTTTTTGCGCTCAACATATGAACGAGCTGAACACGAACAGTGATATTTTTTAACTAGTTGAACACAAATTGCTGTATTTTTTTAAGAGTTGAACACAAACAGGGTATTTTTTAACGGGTTGAACAAAAGCGGAGCCTGGGCTCGCTCAAGCTCGGGCCATTTACACCCTTACACCTATGTGGCTCGGCTTGTGAGTGTAGTAGTTTAATAATTTTTATTAGAGACTATGACAATAAGTATGAATAATTTATTTAATTGGATATTAAGATTTTTAACATCCAATTAAAAATTGTGAATGTTTTAGATATCTCGGGTCTGTTGTTAAAAGTGCTGGTGATATAGATAGATATGTTATTAGTAGAATTCAAATTGTTTAGTTGATGTGGAGGAATGATTCGTGCCTATTGTGTGATTAAAAAGTACCGCTTAGACTGAGAGGAAAATTATATAAAAAATGATCTTAAATTATTAGGATTTAATGAAAATATGACACTTGATTGGACGCAATGTAGAAAAAAGATTCATGTAGGCAAACTCAATTAGTGGGATAAAGGCTTGTTGTCATTGTTGTTGATATTAATAATTTTTATTAATATTTAGTTATTAGTTAAAATAGTGTTAATTAAGTTAAAATTAATTTTCATTAAAGTTATTCTTAATTATTATTGTTTAGTTTATAAAATAATAAAATAATATAAATTTAAATCACAAACTATAGTAAGTTGTTTGAATTAATGTTTTCTTAAGTTAAATAGTATTAGTAATCTGAAAACCTGCTCTTTAATTTATTACACAGCAGAAAACTCATCCAGCAACTAAAACGCCATCCCTTCCATTCTCCACCACACAACCATTATAGCAAGCCAATAATATATCAATGGTTCCACCACTCATTCATTATAGCAAGCGACGACTACGTCAATGAGAGTCGGGTCAATGAGAGTCGGGAAGCCACGGTGGAAATCACTACGTATAAAGATACTTTACGCATCCTTCATAGCAAAGCCACCGACTTTCGTCCTCTGTACCCTCTTCTTCTCTTCCTCTCTTCCACCGTCTCTCCCCCTCATAACCCCCCTCATAACCTAACCTTGATCTGTGCCATGGCAGACTGGTTTGTTGGCCGAGTCATAGATAGGCTCATCAACGCTTGCTCTGATTACCTGCAAGATCAGTACTTCGGATGGCCGACAGCCATGAAGGAGGAGCTCGAAAGGCTGCGAGAGAACAACCCCAAGATCCAAGCTGTCGTCTCTGCTTACAACCGAGCACAGATCAGAGATCGGAACCCAGCACTCAACAGCTGGTTATGGCAGCTACGAGATGCCATCGATGAGGCAGATGATGTTCTTGATGACTTTGAGTACATGAGGCTTGAAGAACAAGAACGGGTGCTGAACATGGAGGAAACAAAGGCGCCTTCTTCATTCACTAGATTATTTTTGGAACCTGCTCGCAAACTTCGCAGAGTCTGCGAACAAGCCCTCAAAAAGGATCCCAACTTGGAGAGACTGGAGGCAGTTGTGAAGAAACTTGATACAGTTTCAGCTCAGGTCAGTACTTTTCTTGATCTCGTTGAAAACAAAAAGCAGGAGCAGCAGGAGCAGCAGGGGCAGCAGGAGCTGGAGCTTCAGTTGCGCAAAGATCGTGAAACAGGATGCTTGCCCAAAAATGTTCTCATCGGTCGAGGCGAGGAGAAGGATTTTGTTATTCAGTGGTTGAGGAGGCCAACAAATGAAGATCCAACTCATATTGCTAGCCCTACTCTGTACAAAAACATTTCTCTTCTATCCATAGTGGGTCATGGAGGCGTGGGCAAGACAACTCTCTTGCAACACATCTTTGAAGATCTGAAAGAAGAATTTGAACTGAAAATATGGGTTTGTGTCTCCAACGACTTTGATGCAAAAAAGATCATTGAGGATATGTTGGAATTTCTTAACGAGGAGAGCCCTCGTTTGGAGTCACCACTCGCTGCTGTTCAAAAGAGACTTAAAGCTGTGGTGCAATCCAAAAGGTTTTTGCTTGTTCTGGATGACGTTTGGGAGGAAGATATAAGCAAATGGGAGATTGTACTCTGCCCTCTAGTTTACGGAGGTTTGGGAAGTAAAATTTTGTTGACTACACGGATGGATTCTGCTGCAGTGATGATTTCGAATGCGATTAGAAAGAAGAATGAAAAGAAACATTGAAAATAAAGGGCTTGGAGGAAGATGTGTGTTTGAAGCTACTCAACACCCATGCATTTGTTGGTGCAGGGAACCTTGATGCTCATAAAAAACTAACACATATTGCTAGTTTGATAGTTAAAAAGCTTTTAGGATCTCCTTTGGCAGCGAAGATCATTATGATGTTTGAATATAAATAATTAGATTTGATTCTCATTCCAAACCTTAATAACTTACGACTGTATGATTAAGGTTGTCAAAATGATTCTTTATTTATATTCGACTTATTAAGCAAGCGAGCTAAATGCAAAAATATTTTTTTTTTGAAATATAAACGAACTGAACAATAATTTTTTTTAAAGAATCAAACAAGAGCTAAAGTTCATTTACGGCCCTTCCAAAAAGCTGACGCAGCAAGCTGTATTTTACGAAGAAGCAATCTGACTTTTAAAAATAAAATAAATGCAGCTTCTTTTGATTGTTGTTTATTTAAACAGCTGTAACTCTGCTCTAAACAAAGACTAAATTTTAATTGAGAAATTAATTTTTTATTACATAAATGGCTCTATACCTCTTGACAGCTGTCGTGCAATCCAAAAGATTCTTGCTTGTTCTAGATGATATTTGGGAGGAAGATATGAGCAAATGGGAGAATGTGCTCTCCCCTCTGACTAATGGAAGTTTCGGAAGTAAGATTTTGATAACTACTCGAATGGCTGCAGTTGCATCGACGATTGCAAATGTTTTTAAAAAGAAGAGGGAAACATTGAGAAAGGGCTTGGAGGAAGATGTGTGTTTGAAGCTACTCAACACCCATGCATTTGCTGGTGTAGAGAACCTTGGTGCTTATACAAAATTATCAAACATTGCTAGTTCGATAGTTAAAAAGCTTTCAGGATCTCGACTAGCAGCAAAGATCGTCGGTGGTATTCTCAATTCTAACTTGAAAGAGAGCTTCTGGATGAACATTTTAAATAGTTCTGATGTTCTAAACGTAGAACCAGAACCGGGTCGTAATAACATTTTGTCTATCTTAAGATTGAGCTGAGTTTTATGTTGCTCCGACAACCTCTACAAAATTGTTTTGCATTTTGTGGCATATTCCCGCAAGATCATGAGTTTGATAAAGATGATTTAGTCCGAATGTGGATTGCATTGGGTTTCATTCAAGAATCTTCTATTGAAGGAGAGACTTTGGAAGATATTGGAGGGAGGTATTTTGATGTTTTGGTCAAAAAATCTTTCTTTGACGAGTTTCAGTATCACGAAAAAATCTATTATAAGATGCATGATTTATTACATGATTTGGCAGAGTCTATTTCTTCAGAGGAATGTTTCAGATTTGTGGGAGATGATGTTTTATCTCTTAAAACTCCTAAAATTATTCGACACTTATTTATTAAAACTGAAAATCTCGAAGTGCTAAGAATGATCAAAAATGTTAAAAGCTTACGTTCACTTTTTCTTACAAGTGAAAGACGTGGCCAATATTTCACTGAAATACTTGCTGAAGTTTTTGAAGCTTCGAGCAGGATTCGTTTGTTGTTCATACACTCTACACATCAGAAAAAAATGCCTGAGGCTATTAAAAATTTGAGACATCTTCGATATTTGAAGCTTACTGTTAATCTCACTCAAATGCCAAGTATGCTAATCTCACTCAAATGCCAAGATCTCTAAGCAGTCTTTATCATTTGCGGTTCATAATCTATAAAAAGGGGCTTTCGGGAGCTCGCTTAGATGATTTCTTGCTTGGCGATTTGAGTTATCTTTCTAATCTACGTCACTTGGAATTGCCCGGCGATGTGAGTATACCTGGAATTGGGAAATTAAGGTCACTTCAAGAACTAAATGAGTTTAATGTGAAGAATGAGAATGGTTATCGGATTGGGGAGTTGGAACATATGAATGATTTGCGCAAATTAAAAGTACATTTTCTGGAAAATGTGAAAGATGCTGTAGAGGCTCGCAATGCAAAATTATTTGATAAGAGAAAACTCACACATTTACTCTTGAATTGGGGCAAAACTGTTGTTGAACGGAACTCAGACATGAAGCATTATACTGTTGATGAAAGGAAATCAGACAGGGAAGTTGGAAGCCTACGGAACATTGTCAATTCTGACTTAGATGTGATTGTGCTTGAAAATCTTAAACCATACAAAAATCTAAAAAGATTGTCCATAGTGTCATATGAGGGTGCAAGCTCTGCAAAATGGATGTACAATGCTGAATTGATCTCCAATCTAGAGTACATCCGTCTGGACGAGTGTTCCGAGTGGGAAACTCTTCCACCTTTTGGGAAGCTTCCCCACCTTAAGTCACTGTACCTTGGTAACATGCCAAAAGCAAAGCGGCTTGATTATAATTTCCATGTGAATGACAACGTTTCTGTCTTTCCATCGTTGCAGGTGCTAAATATGGAGGGATTACAGGGATTACAAGTATTGGAGCAAGTATTGGAGGATTGGTTTGATGGAGCAGCAGCAGCAGCATATGACTGTTTCTTTCCTTGCTTAACTGAACTCTTCTTCGTTAACTGCCCAAATCTGCAGGAGTTGCCCTGTGTGCCTCCTAAGCTCAAGAAGATGAAGATAAAAAACATCGGATGGAAGGCTGCTTTGAACTGCAAGCAAGGCTCTAACAACTGTTGCGGCATTTCAAAATCGATTCCCCTTGAAACATTACAGGTCCTTTCGTGTTCAAACATCACATCTCTTCTTCAGGCGGATGTAAGACTTGAAGCACTGAGAAAATTGAGTATTGAAGATTGCCCCAATCTGATTTCTCTCCGCGGAGACCCATCCTTGTTGCCAACAGTAAGTATCGCCTCCTTGGAAGAGCTCACAATTTTTAATAATGATGTGCAGTGGTTTCCACACGTTTGCTCTTCCCTTCGTGAGTTGAGCTTTAGAGGCCTCAAATCCCTGCAGTAAATCCCTGCACTGCAGTCTCTCCCTTCCTCCTTGGAACGCCTCTCTTCACTTAAGATTCTACGTGTCGAAAGTGTTCCTCAGCTTCAGCAGCTTCCACACATCCCCGTCTCCCTGGAAGAAATACATCTTAGCAACCTCGAATCATTGCAGTGCCTGCCAACGTCTTTGTCTGCCATCTCATCCTTTAAACGTCTAGAATTAAAAAACATTCCATTACTCAAATCATTGCCAGACCTCCCTTCCTCCTTGGAATTTCTGACTGTAGAAAGTCTTGATAACCTAGAGTGCCTGCCATCTTCTTTGTCGGCCATCTCATCCCTCAACCGTCTATCGTTCTATAGCATTCCACTCCTCAAATCATTGCCAGAACTCCCTCCTTCCTTGAATTCACTGTCTCTATATGAGCTTGATAGCCTACAGTGCCTGCCATCTTCTTTGTTGGCCATCTCATCCCTCGAGCAGCTAGAATTATATAACATTCCACTCCTCAAATCATTGCCACACCTCCCTTTCTCTTTGGATTCGCTGCATCTAAGTAATCTTGATAACATAGAGTGCTTGCCATCTTCATTGTCGACCATCTCATCCCTCGATAGTCTAGAATTAATGGAATTTAATAGCATTCCACTCCTGAAATCATTGCCAGAACTCCCTCCCTCCTTGAATTCATTGTCTCTAAGTGGTCTTGATAACCTACAGTGTCTTCCATCTTCTTTGTCGGCCATCTCATCCCTCAACAGTCTAGATTTATATAGAATTCCAGTCCCCAAATCATTGCCAGACCTCCCTCCCTCCTTGTATTCACTGGCTCTATATAGTCTTGATAACATAGAGTGCCTGCCATCGTCTTTGTCGGCCATCTCATCCCTCAGCCGTCTATATTTAAATAGCATTCCGCGCCTGAAATCATTGCCAGACCTCCCCTCCTCCTTGGAGTCACTGCGTCTATATAAGCTTCATAACCTAGAGTGCCTGCCATCTTCTTTGTCCGCCATCTCATCCCTCTACCGACTAGAAATAGAAAGCATTCCACTCCTCAAATCATTGCCAGAGCTCCCTTCCTCCTTGGAGTCACTGACTCTAGCTAGACTTGATAACCTACAGTGCCTGCCAGCTTCTTTGTCGGCTGTCTCATCCCTCTGGTATCTAGAATTATATAAAATTCCACTCCTCAAATCATTGCCAGACCTCCCTTCCTCCTTGTATTCACTGGCTATATCAAATTGTCATCCAAAGTTGATGAAGCGTTATAAAAAACTTTCAGGCTCTGATTGGCACAAGATCGCACACATTCCCAAGGTCCGTATTGATTATATGTAATAGTTGTTGTGTGTGTGATTGGTGTCACTCCAAATCAATCTCTTCCCATCAATATGTGAATATGTGATTTTCATGAGCAACTATTTGGTCTTAGAAATTTCAAATTTTGTAGTTCAATACCATAAGTGTGATTTGAATTTGTTCATCTTGTCATCTTCTCAAAATTTCACCGAAGAGTTAAACAATTACGAATTAACCCATGATTATAGGTTAGATTTTCTAATTATTGCCAATTTGTTAGTACTTTTGTTTCTTGAAACAATTAGATTATAAAATGATTGTTTTGCCGTTAATTTTTAATTTAAATTGTAGTTAAACCATGATTAGTGATTTTGTATAGATAAAGGAGTCTTACAGTTAAAATATTGATGGTGTGACCCGAATTTTATTGTGTTTTGACTGAATGTCTTTTCATATGACACATCTAGTGTAACTAAAAATTTGTTTCAGTTATACATTTGATGCAATGTGGCATTCAGTAAAGTTGGGCAAAATCAAGAGCTTTAAAACTCATAAGATGTGAGAAATACATTCGTAATTCTATACATATTACTTGTTAGGAGTACATCGCAAATAGCTCCTAAATTTATTGGACTTTGGATCAATTAGAAACTAAACAACAGTGCGGAATAACAGGATCGTACCAATTTGAGAAAATCGGAACAAAAATTGAACACAAAGCACAATCAAAACAACCAAGATAACACAAAAAGATTTTACGTGGAAAAATCCGAGAATAGAAAAAATTCATGAAACCACGCCATCAAAAATTTCGCTATGAATTTCATAAAGTTTTTTACGGAGAGCTCATAGTTTTCTCTATAAAGAAAACTTGCAGAACTCGTTGAACACTCTTCCTTCCGATCCGATGTGAGAAGCGCCCGTCAAAATCGCAAAAGTCCTCTCCGACATTTCTCACATTCACTCTAATTTCTATAAAAAAACACTCAACTTGTAGGAACTTCACACGCTGGAAGAAGTACATTCGCCGAGAGGAGGACTAATTCCATACTCAATATCAAATTCTTTCAAGTATCATAAATATGCCACCTTGCCAACTCATATTGGCATTACTTTTGGAAAAAAAAAAATGAATACTTGGTTGATAATACTTGGTATTACTTGATATTTTATGGTTTTATGTGATACATATGTAAATGAATAAGAATCAAGAGACAATAATAGCACAAGTAATAAAAGAAATAAAATAAAATCATTAGTTCTATATCCTTTGATACACTAATTGAGAAATTATATACCATAAAAGGAAAATATCTCACCTTATTTATTTATTTATTTTGCATATTTACTTTCAAGCCGTATGAATGGAATGAGTGGCACATTGGAAGTTAATGAACACTGAAAAGGAAAAAGTGCATAGATGCCACTAACTTCTTATGTATTTACATACACATATCTAATTTCACCATTTTATAGTTAAAATGTTAAAATGATGATTTTTTGTTTTGGTTGGTATGAATGCGAAAAAAAGTAAAAAGTAGGTATTTGATATGTAAATTTATAGGAATTTCGTGGTGTATGTGTGCGAATGCACCGATCGAAAAAGACGAAAACTTGTAGGATCAGGGTTTGGTGCTTTTGGGATTGACAGTTAAAGATAATATTTTGATGGGAATGAAAAGATTTGGCAAAAGTTTATATGAGAAATTTGCGTGCGATGGACGTACGCAGCGCTGCGTGCGATATCGGGGTATACCGAGGGTACAAGGGGGTTACATCCACGGTATAAGCCCTTGTAACCTCCCTGTAACCTCTCTGTTACTTACGTGTAACATCTTAATATATGATAACAGAAGTGCGAAATTTATTTTAGGGTAAATCTTATTTTAGGGTAAATATAGGTTACAGAAAGTTACAGGGAGGTTACAAGGGGTTATACCGCAGATGTAACCCCATTGTACCCTCGGTATAACCTCAATATCGCACGAAAAATCCGAGAATAGAAAAAATTCATGAAACCACGTCACCAAAAATTTCACTATGAATTTCATAAAGTTCTTACAGAGAACTCGCAGTTTTCTCTCTGCACATAAGGAAACTTGCAGAACTCGCTGAACACTCTTCCTTCCAATCTGATGCGGGAAGCGCCCGTCAAAATCGCAGAAGTCCTCCTCCCCGACACTTCTCACCTTCACCGGAATTTCTATCAAAGAACACTCAACTTGTAGGAACTTCACACACTGAAAGAAGTACATTCGCCGAGAGGAGGACTAATTCCATACTTAATATCAAATTCTTTCAAGTATTACAAATATGCCACCTTGCCAACTCATATTGGCATTACTTTTGGAAAAAAAAAAATGAATACTTGGTTGATAATACTTGGTATTACTTGATATTTTATGGTTTTATGTGATACATATGTAAATGAATAAGAATCAAGAGACAATAATAGCACAAGTAATAAAAGAAATAAAATAAAATCATTAGTTCTATATCCTTTGATACACTAATTGAGAAATTATATACCATAAAAGTAAAACAAGAGTTTTATAAGCTTTGTAAATACACGAGTTTTGGGCGTTATATATATATATAACTTCGACTATGTTGGATGTTACCAGGTCAAAGGAGTAAGCATCGAGAGGCTGTGTGGGATAAATCGAGCCAAACCGAAGGAGGAGGCTGCGTCAAGTGCGAGCAAGGGAGGAAGAAGTTCTCGAGCCCTAGCATTCGAGGAGGAAGAACTTAAGCCTTAGCAGAGGAAGATCAGGCTCGTGTGTGCGGGAAGGAGCCAGACCTCACGTGCAGAGGAAGAGGAGGAAGAAGAGGTCACCTATGCATGTTAGGGCTTTTGATCGAGATATTAAAGGTGAATTTTATTTTTTCTTAATTTACTAAATTATATATATATATATATATAAGTTTATTATTTAAGTGTTAATAGTAGGTGTGTTTGAAATCAGGAGGTATTAAGAGTAAGGGGGAAAGAGAAACCTTGTGTTTTTTCTTAATTATTTTTCATTAGATAGATTCCAAGTTTTCATGAGTAGAATTAATGGTAATATTTGGAAGAATTTTTTTTTAAAAGGTATTTAAAAAAAAAAAAAACTATTTAAATAAATTATTTATATTTAATTCTTTTCTTTTAGGATGAGATTCTTATAATTATATGCACCTTTAATTGATATAAGTGCTAGTCAAGGTAGTGAATTAATAAGCTATTACCAAGGTCTTTTAAGACAAATGAGAGTAATTATTTTATTTTATGTATTAAATTAAGGTATTATTAAATAAAGAACTGCATTATTGTTTCATATCTTCTTTTATAATCAAAAACCTTTTGTAAATTAAAGAATTACTAAAATGTATGAAGTGAAAATGAAAAATAGAAAATAGTGGTTTCAATGACCTTAAATAGAAGTAGTTAAAAGAAATGAAATGTTAATATTTAAGTTAATCGGGATTACCCCATATGGTAGTAACAAGGAATGCAACATACCCCTGCGTGAAAAAAGATTTGAAAATGATTAATGCGTTCATTTGCTTACAAATTTTTTAGGTTACCTACAAGTACAACATTGAGGATACTTTTCGGTATGAGGATAATCCTGTTATATTTTCTTAATGAGGTTCAAAGGTTAAATACTTAAATTGAAACGAGAATGATAAATTTAAAATAAAAGCTTAATCAATTATATATATATATATATATATATTTGATGAGTAGTATTTTTAAAAAAAATTATTGACTACAAGGCTACAAAAATTTATAATCAATTAAAAGTATTAATAAAGAAAAAATAATAAAAATTATTAAATTAGATTCAAATGATATTTTAAATCTTGCCCCAATCCTTAACATCTTATGACTATGTGATTAGGGTTGTCAAAACAATTTTTTGTTCGTGAACGCCTCGTGTTCGGCTCGCTAAGCAAACAAGCCGAACACGAACACAATTTTTGAGCTCGAAATATAAACGAGCCGAACATAAGCTAAGCCTGGGCTCGCTTGTGTTCGTCTCGTTTACACCTCTAGCATGCACTATACACGCAATATTAACTTCATGAAAGCTTAAAATAACCTCTAATTAATGCTACTTCACTTCTTTTTTATGCTTATAAGTCATTATTACTTTTTTCGCACAAAAATTATGTGAAGTAGAAGCATGATAATATTTAATCCTATATGAGAATTATTAGCAATTAATTCTACTTCATACAAAATAAATTTTAAGAATCATTTTTATTCGATACATTTTTTTCCAAATTAATATTCCTGTCATAAATCATTTTTTCGGCTCGTTAAAAAATATTATTTTTCGTGTTCAGATCGTTTATATTTCGTACACAAACGATTTGTTTGTGTTCTGCTCGTTTAAAATCGCCACTATTCATGTTCAACTCGTTTATTTTTTTAACACAAAAAATCTGTTTGAGTTCGACTCAATTGTATAGCGAACCGAACACGAGTTGTTCGCTAACAAAGAGGCATTTTGATGACCCTAGCCACACATTCAGCCGTTAGGGGTGTAAACAAGGCGAGCTTGAGCGAGCCCCGGCTCTGCTTGTTAAAAAAGATCATTGTTCGTGTTCCGCTCGTTTATATACCGAGCTCAAAAAATGTGTTCGCATTTTGCTCTTTTGCTTATCAAGTCGAAAGTAAGTTGCTCACGAACAATGAGTCATTTTAACAACTCAAGTCACACAGTCGTAAAATATTAAGGGTAGAGTGAGATTTAAATTTTATTATTTATAATAAAATATACATTAAAATAGAGTTTAGTATATTATTATTCTATTTTTAATTAGTAACTTTAATTGATTATAAATCTCTGTAGCCTTGAAGTCAATTAAGTTATTTAGAAATAATACTCATTACATATATATATATATATA
>NW_018164839.1:202559-203066 GCF_001263595.1 Phalaenopsis equestris | reverse complement strand
TATATATATATATATAAAATTATTTCAATCCCAAACAAGCCGAACACGAACGGAACAATATTTTGTTCGTATTCGGCTTGTTTTCTTAGCAAACAAATCGAACAAGGGCTACTTAATGAGTCGAACATGAGCTGATTGCGAACAACAAGCCGTTTTGACAGCCCTATGTGGGAAGACTCTAAGGGGAGGTTGTGTGTGTTATTGAATGAAGAAATTAACAAGGAGTGGTTTTTATATATATATAATATAAATACATTTTAAACTTCAGAACTTAAATTTGAAAACTGTTGTGAGATCTTTGAAATTTATAACGATCAACGACGAAGTAAAAATAGCACTAGAAAATTCACACAAAAAACACACAGATTTACATGGTTCGGCAAATTGCCTACATCCACGGAGTTGCAGAGGATTTTACTACTTGAGGAATTTACACCACAATGTTTCAATTTACAAGAAACACTTATCTCAACTTCAAGGAATTACAAATTCGATGTATTCCTTCAC
>NW_018164839.1:192076-198108 GCF_001263595.1 Phalaenopsis equestris | reverse complement strand
CGTAAGCTTTACACAGGAAACCGAATTGTTGAAGAAGCCTTGAAATTCGGTTTCCAAAAAAGGCAGAAATTCAATAGCAGAAAAAAGGGATAATTAATTCTCCTCTTTTGCTTGCATTTATGATGGTGGGGCCAACCAAGCAAAAAGTCACGCCTCTTCCAAAGAATGGAGGCGGGAACGGTTAAAGAGGCGGCAAACATTAAGAAAATTTTGATTTTCTTAAACCGGGCTCCACCACAACAAAAACTATATAAAATAATAAATGTAAAAGATTATAAAAGAAAATATCATTAGTTTCATAAATTAATTTGCTCCTTTGAATCTAAATATATTGAGGCAAATATTAAATGTCAACATTTAAAAGAGCATGACATCACATGTTGAAGAAGTCTCATTTGGTCTCCTCTGTCCATAAAGATTGTGAGAATATATTGAATGGTGATGATGATAGTGGGGTCGAAATCTTAAAACATTTCATTTGGAAAAGATTGTTTCGGGTAATTACAAAATATTAATTAAACATGTAATTGTCTTCATAGCATCCAAACTATATGGTATTGGGTTTATTGAATTCCATTCATCGAGACATTTCATTTGATCATAAGAATGCAAATTTCAAATATTAATTCTTTTCAATTAATGTTTCGTATAGAGTGGTGTGATTCTATATTTGTAATTAGTATCACTTTCACACTGACAATCTAATGAATGTCTCATGCTCATACATTCGTCGACAGCCGCCGACCATCGTTGATTATCACTTGTCACCTGCCGCCCACTCCTATGAAGCGACACAACATCTCGAACATTGTGCCAAACTACGGTACGTTGAAACCCTAATTGTTACTCCTTGCGATCACTCCCTACTACGGGGCCACAATTCTTTTCGAACATTGATGTTGTAACTTGAGAGGCTATGTAATTCTTTCCTGCTCATGAGACAATGAATTGTTCCTGTAATCACTATCTTATAGTAGAACTTTTCAACTGCTTCAGTCCCCGTAGTTTTTTCCCCTTTCTGAGTTTTTCACGTAAAAATCTTGTTGTGTTTCCATATGTAAGTATGTGTTGGGTTCTCGTACGATGCTAAGAAGTTAATTAATCACTCAACCGCCGTGAATTCTCTTGCATGCATCAAAGGTCTTGGTCTTTTTGTCTTGAAGGTATCTGTGGGCGAATGTGTGCTCAAAAGTTGAATTAGTCGCCAGAAATCGATTGGCCCGATTGCTCTAATAACGATGGTTAGTTTTGATTAAATTAATTTGTCATTTAAGTCATAATCTAGAAAAAAAATCATGAAACGGGTGAAGTTAATCAATATAAGTGTGATAAAGAGAATGATATGCTTGGGAAAATGGAACTTTTATTATACTTGTTTTTTAGTGGATTTTGATTGTATAGCACCATAAGATGCATTTGTTGAGGCTTAAATGACCATGGACAAACTTTCAACACTTTGGCTTGCCTTGGGATAGATTTTTTATTTCTAAAATTAAATAAGCCTTTTTGTAGAAAGCATATTCAAGAATGTTAAGAGAAAAATATCAAAATAGTCCCTCTACCATTTAAATTAGGCTATTTTAGTACCAGACTTTTGAAACGTGTCAAATTAGTCCCCAACTATTTTAAGAATGGCTGAAGTAGTCCCACCTTTAAAAAAAAATTTGAAATTAGGGTTTAGGGTGTTAAAAATATAGGTATTTTTGGAATTATGTTCTTAAAGAAGTCATGGACCAAAAATCAAATATATATGTGTTAGATATGTATCACATAATTATGGTTATTTAAACATAACCAACTCCTTAAGATTTATTTAATTATGATTATTTAAAAAGTATCAAATAATTAAGAATATTAATGACTGTTACCTCCTTTTTCAAAGAACATTAATGTAATTTGATTAATAATTTTTATAATTATAATAACTTTTGAGTGACAATATTTATGAAACTAAAGACGTGTTTATTTCATATAACTTTTAGCTAGTTTCTTAGGCTTCATTTAATGTCGTACAAATAAACTATTTTAAATAATGATGAGGAGTAATTATAATCATTATTAGTCTCAAATAAAAAATTAAAGGAAGATTTACCCACATACCACTTCATTCCTATATATTTATATATCTAACATCTGAATTTTAATTTTTATATATACATCATCTTAATTGTAGAAGAAAGGCATATTTCACATTTTGATGTGATATGAAAGCTTTGGGTGGTATAAATATAAAATTAAAATTTAGATGTGAGAAATGTAAATACATGAGAACTGGGTGATGTGTATGTACATATACAAAATTGATACATGAGAATTGGGTAGTATTTAGAAGCTTAATGTCACCTCCCAAAAGAGCTCTTATGGGTGGTGGGCGGCCCAAGACTTAAATACTGCTTTTTGGCCCTGCCCCTAGCCGATGTGGGACTATTTGTCCGTGACATTAAGCTCTCCAGTTTGATCTTATAAGGCGCACGTGGTTCGGTGAGAAGGAAGAAGGTGGTGGGTTTGGATCCCGAATTTGACCCAAAACTGACTTGAAGTTGGCCCTTCAATCCAAAATTAACTAGAACTTGACCCAAAACTGACAGAGAGCTCAGACCAGTCGCTCGTTCAACCCGATTGACCCCAAATAGGTAGTATGTATATGTTAAATGAGTTACACGGGTCAATCGGGTTGAACGAGCGACTGGTCTAAGCTGAACTCAACCCGTGAACCCGATTTAACACCCCTAATATGTAACTCTGTACTATGATGCTCGACAAGTTCATAAAGTTACTTTACTTCAATTGCTTTTCAAAACTACTCTTTCACAAGCTCGAAGAAGGAATCATACTAAGTCTTTTGGCAACTATGCTTTCTCCTTTAGTAGATACTCTACACCAACTTCATTCTTTTTTAAAAAAAAAATTAGATATCAAATTAAATTCTTATTTTTTTTCAATATAGAGGTAGGTTACATCTAAGTTTCTTCACCGATCTTCAAAAAATAAAATAAAAAAAAAAAAAAAAATCATTCACATCGAGAAATATGGAATGGTTTCAGATCATGACTTCTTTGAAGCAATGAGCACCACATTATTTGAAATATTGCCTGAAAAACTCTACGAGAGGGTGAAAAATGAGAGCATTATGTTGAAAAATTCAAAAAGCTTTGATTTTTATTAAGATTGTGTAATATTGGAAGGTGAATCTGTTCCTATAAAGCCAATTTAGTTATCTTTGCTACTAGCTTCAAGGATGATCAAAAGCTTCGAAATATTTTAAAATCACCCTCACTTCAAGAGATTGTGATAGGTTCATTAGAAAATACCTTTCCACTTTATATGTATATTTTGAATGACTAAAAGTTCATATTAATATAATGAGTTCACTCATAGTCACACTTTGAAATGTATGACTTGCATGGATATATATGCTCTGAGTTTTAGTCAGCACAGTCAATAGAGTTTTTTTGGCTTAACTCGTTAAGAAAATAAGTCAGAACTTTCTATTTTGATTTGATTCGTTAAATTATTAAGTCGAATATGAGCTATTCATGGTCATATAATATACTTGAAAGTTAAAAATAAATTATGAATCTACATGTTGTCATGCATATATATGCATATAAAAATGTGTGAATATGAAAACACACATCACACATGCACACACACATATGCTAGCACGCGCACGCGCACGCGCACGTGTGCACACTCAGTTTTATCACATACAACAAAGATCAAACATTTGTGACTCGAGCACCATCAAATGATGCTTGTTAGAATGGTTAAATATACTGTTCTCAATAAAAATTCAATTATTTTTATATCCATCCTAATTAAAGTTCAAGGAGTATATCTTGACATAACGGTTACTAAATATAGAAATTAATATGACCAAAGATTCATTCTTAAGTTAAACTGGCTTTAACAAATGTCTAGCTAGCTCAAATGTATAACGTAGAACTTGCAATAGTTGCATTTGACTAACCAAATATAGTGTTCCAAGGAATCCACAAATGGCTATTATTGGAGATTAGGGACATATGGCTAGGTTGTTTTCTTTAATGGAGGAAGATATAAAGGACTTAGATAAAATAATGAAAGAATATAGTCATGAGCATTACACAAAATCAAATATAGGAACCAATGAATCATACATATATGATATAATGATCAATTTCGTAAGTGTTATGGTATGGCTCATATACCATATCGGGACAGACGCTGGATCGAAGCGGAGCAGAGCGGAGCGGAAGAATCTGTCCAAATTGGGAAGTTACGTGGGTTGGGGTGCGGGGGCAAAGCCCCGCGGTATGGTACAGGGGTAATGTTGTAATTACATATTGTGCCTAGGTTTACTCCTGGGGTTATAAATAGGCCTGTTAGTAACCCCAAGAGGTATCCCTCTATTCTGTAACCCTTTTCTGAATAGTGAAAGGAACTCGCCGCTCTGTTCCCGAGGACGTAGGCATCTTTGCCGAACCTCGTTAAATCTTTGTGTTCTTCTGGATTTGTGTCGATTACTGTTTTTCTTCGCCATAATTTTCCCAACAGTAAGGATACGTGCTTTAATCCGAAGAGAAAAAATGGTTTTTGAATGATAACTTATGTAATTCTCTCTCTCTCTCTCTATATTTACACTTTTTTTTTTATATTTTCATAGGAATGGCCAGAGGACATGATAAGAGCGCTCCCACCCCTAATGTGCCTAACAATTCGAGTTTCACCCTCCATAAAGCGACCGTCGCCATAGAGAGATTCAAACCCCCAACCTCAGGTGACTTACAACTAACATGTTTGGGTACACGGTACCTCTCTCTCTCTCTCTCTTTACAACGGACACGTGGTCCCCTTAGGTCGGGGGGTTCAATCCCCCGTGGTGTGGGGTTCTCGATTAATCAGCACATGACACGGGCTCTCATCATGGGGCCTAGCACATGGAAAATCAGTATTTAGGCCCCTGCCAAATACTGATTATATATATATATATATTCTACTATCAAAGCTTAAAAGATCTCAAAATATTGAAGACCATATTTCAATTTATTTAAAGCTAAACAATACAATTAAACTCCAGTTCAATTGATTCAGCTTGATCAATATTTTATTTGGAACACAAACTGGCCAAATACAAAGGACTCTTCATGAAAATATTTTAATCAAAATGATATGATTTTTACATGTTAAATATTAACAAAGATCAACAAGAGCTTTAGCAAGAAATATTATATAAAAAACCCTTGATATTCCTCTAAATATTTTATGTTTTATGATATTTTTTAATAAAATTATAAAATGTGCTAATTTTAAAAAAATATATTTGCAATATCATTTCAAAATTACAATAATATATCTATCTTTATACCATGCTGCATACTTAGCAACAGTAATTTCATAGTTATCATTTCTTGACAGCTTCAAACATTATTGGTTGTTATTGATGGTGATTCTTTTGTTATATTGTAATGATTTGCTAAAATTAAGAAAAAAAAATGCAAAAAAAAAAATGATTTTTTAGAAGAAAAAAAAAAAAAAAAAGAGAAATAATAAGAAATTATGTGACATAAGAAAGTAAAAAAGTAAATTTTTATTAATTTTAATTTTTTTTTTTTACTTAAAATCTTAAATTGTAATTCATTTTCAGTGCATTTTATATTAAGATAGCTTTTAAACTAGTCGGCTGATGAGGAGGACAGTAAACGAGACGAGTTTGAGCGAGTTCGGGTTTGGCTCGTGTTCGGCTCGTTCGAAACTGCTCGTGTTCGAAATTGACTTGTGTTCGAAATCGGCTCGTGAACAGTGTTTGTGTTCGGCTCGAAATTGACTCTTTAAAATCAAATTGAAAAAAAATAGATATAAAGTTTTGGATTCGAACCTGGACCAAATATATGCAAAAGAATGCAATAACCGCATTATCACATGAGGTGTTACTATTTAAACTTAGATATAAATATATACAATATATTATTATATAAATAATTATATATTATTATTTTTTTTATTTCGAGCTAAAACGAGCCGAACACGAGCGAACAAAGAGCTGTTCGTGG
>NW_018164839.1:172935-190427 GCF_001263595.1 Phalaenopsis equestris | reverse complement strand
TATATATATTAATTTCAAATGTTTCTTTAATTTCATTTTTGATATCCTATTGGTTTAGTTTATGGTATTCCCTTAAATTTGGGTCAATGTATAATTGCATTAGTTAAATAATAATTACAAAAGATGATGAAGAGACCAAAGAATGAAAAACACAGAAGTTAAATCTGGTCATCTCAGTTTCTCGATTATGTTTGTGAAAATGGATAGATTCTGACAAAAATTTTGCAATAGAGAGGGTCTTAACATGAATTTATTACCATCACATTACCCACAAGTATCGAATAAATTGAAAATTGATCCCTCAACGGAATATTATCATCATATCTATTAAAAATGGTTCGAATAACTATTTAATCACAACCATTTTGAGAGGGCTAATGATGAGTTACATGAATAGTAACTAGAGCATGAATAATTTGGTGTCCTTCTTGTGCAATTGTAGCCTCGAAAGACAGGATAATACATATGATGTCATGAGAATACAAAGGGGAAGAGAAAAATAGAATAACCTTTAGTGAGAAATCACCATATGAAGGTTGAACACAAATTATTGTAATAGTCTCTTGAGCTTTTTAGAATTGGTGAGAAAATGAATACCCGAGCAAAATCATTTTCATTACAAGAAATATAATTTAAGAAATAAGGAAATCAAAATCGTTGGACACCAATGGAGAATGCTTGACTTAACTAGAAGTCAAATCTAAATATTGATTTAAGTGTTGGCACCAATTTGTATTTTAAAAAAAAAAAAACAATGTTTAAACTCCTTAAAATCATATTCCTATATTTATTGAATTATTCATGGTTTGGTACATCTATAAATAGTTCCATTAGATTGATTGAGATCTATATGCGCACATGTGTGCACCCACGCGTCTGCACATTGATTTTAGCACTGTTGTGCTCTTGAGTAGAGATGTGGTGTAGTATTCTTGGGTTGGGAAGCGTCGTTGTGCTCCATAATAGCATTGTTGTGTTGTGACTCGATTTGGGAAGAAAAAAATTTACCTTTATGCTACCTCCCTACTGAATGTTGGGCATGGGCTTAGGCGAAAAAGGTCCAATAACAAGCCAAAATGCCTTTGCTTGTTGACCAACTTTAAGTGAATGAAGAAAGGAGCAAAATAAAAAAAATTTAAGGATCTAGAAAGAGGACAACTGAATTTTTCCATCAATTTTTTGAGAGAGAGAACTAGAGAAAATGAAGTAGAGGGTCATGGAATTCTAGGAGAGCTTGGGTTATAGCTTTGGCGGGCTCTTGAAAGAGATTTGAGGTGCCTTGTTCTTCTTCTTCTTCTTCCTCTTCTACCCCTTCTACTTGAGTGAGTGGAAGAGAGATGAAATTTTCCTAAGAAAAGAGAAGTGTGTTTGAGGACTACTTGAGGATAACTTCTTTTGAAGTTGGAGAAAGTGCAAGGAATGGTTTTGTTAAGCTTGAAGTCACTTTAATTGTGCACAAAGAAACTAGAAGGGGTGAGACCCGACTTCAACCCGTGATGATTAAATCCATATCAATTTATCTTTTACATCTCCCTTAGAACCAATAAATTTCTTTGGGTAGAGCTCAAGGGTTTGTTTGAGACAACTTTCTACTTTTTTTTGTGTTTCAGACCACCGCCACTACTCCATTTGGGGAACTATTTTATTTTTTTTAACCTGACTTGTTAAACTGTCATAGTTGTAAGAAATTTGTCTTATTTTTTATAAAATAAAATTTTGTTAATTCTCATCAAAACTTTTTAAGAGGTTGTTTTCTCCACCACAACTTTATAACCACCTTTTTAAAAGTTGCATCCACCCCATTCAGTCCCTAAGTTAAGTTGATATTAGAGAAACTCATTATGTTAGGAAACTTTTCTTCCATACCACCCTTACTCATTCCATGAGCCTAGACACACTTCCATTTAGTTAATGGTTTTAATACCTTGGTTTGCTTTTGAAATCATAGTTTTTTTACTTTTGTTTGGGGTTCCACCACTTCGGTGGATGTGATGATGCCTATACCCATGGAGGTATAGACTTGGGATCTTAACCTCTGGTTTATGAAGCTTTCCTTATGGGTATCTTCACAAATTTTATATGAAAAAGCTTTGAGCCTTTGAGCATATGATCATGATATTTTAATGTTATGAATATGTGCATTATCACTTCAAAACCCTAGTTCACCTTGATGAGTTTGGTTAGGTTTTGCACTTTGATTTTTTTTATGACATTGAATGGAACATTTGTTTTTGTGCATGTGTTACTGAGTCATAATGTGTTCTTGTCTTTAACTCATGTGTTTAATTATAATACTTAAGTGTACATTTATTTGCATGTTATTTCATGTTTGGTATTATGACATCTCATTATATTGCCTTATGTTTTTTAATTGTTCTTCACATATGTATTAATCTAGGTTATTTGTTATTTTAAATTAATTATGAGATTATATTGATAGTATCATAAATATTATTAGTTTAATGAACCCAACTTATATTTAAGCGACTGGATGTTAGTTATCATGACACTTAACCTGCTAGCATTCATTTATGGCATCTATATATGAATATGTGTACAAGTGTTTCATATGTCAACTTTTAAGTGTGCAAGCATCATATCATGATATAATTTCATCATCTTAACATTATTTTCATATTTTTGTTAGTATACAGGTTATGTTTTAAAAAAAAAATTAATGTTCTTGTTAATGCTTTTCTTTTAAAAAAATAGATTTATATATAATAAAAATTACATTCTTATGTAAGTGTGTTATTCAATTTAACTAAGTTAAGCAGACTTAAGCAAATATCCATTTATGTTATCATCCATAGCCACATCATTTGTATGGTTGCACTATCATCTTTTTTGTGTGTGTTTGCATATCATTTGCATGAAATATCTACATTCAATGACAAGAACCCTTTTAGATGAGAGACACCCCAATGTTTTAGTGCTCAATGAGCATCGTTCAAGAGCACATTTTATTAAACAATGTAAATTATTACATTATAATCTAAATCTTATGTGGTTGTGCTAAGTGTCTAAGTAATCTTGGATATATCACTTTGATTACTTAGATCATATATATGATCATTTTTTAAATAAAAATAATTACTCATAAATATAATTATGCTTATGATTATTTTTTAAAAATACATATTTTTAAACTAATTACATAGCTTATTTAAATTATTAATAAGATCAATTTTTTTTTAAAATTAAAAATTATTTTCTTTCATATAAGTTCTTATATATATTTATAATTTGAAGTCTATTTATAAAAATAAATGAATCAAGTGACATATCCATACTCACTTGGATGCTTAGGATGGAGCCAAATTTGGTGACTCCATCAGAATCATATGAACTCATAGTTAGTTACAATGACTCACACGCACTTAGATGTTGGGTTAAGACACACCAGTAGATGATGAATTAGTTTAGGGTAAGGTATAGTTAGAACTTTTATATATGTTGTTATTATTCTATATTAGTTTATTTCTAGCCACATATTTTATGTGTTTACCTTTTTTGATCCCTAGGTTTGAGACATGTTCACTAGGATATGGTATATGTGATCTTCTTATTGGGAGTCATGTCCATCAAGTGAAAAGCTATAGATTATATTGAAATGATGTTTATTTAAGGTGCTTATTAAGTAATTCCTCCACGGGATATGATTCAGTATATTTTTTATTTTCATATATATTTATCTTCTAATTCCTATTTTGCAAGTAATTGAATATTTTTCTTTTATTATATATTTTAGAGTGCTAGGGTTGGCGTATGCACTAAAAATAAGATACGGGCATTCCAATAGAGCAGAAGGCCAAGACAATGCGTAAGAGATCTTGTACCTTAATTCTATATACATAGCCATAACCCAAGTCACACTAATTGCTCAATACTTAACTTAGTTTTTGCATTTTTAAGTTGAGTCAATATAGGTTTCAAATCCACTAATTTTATTTTAAATTTTGAGCAATATTAAATCTTATTAATATCCATGTGCATTAAATTAATCTCTAAAGAAATATAATGGTTTTGAGGATCATATTAATCATATTTTGATCAAAATTATTAACCCTTGTTTAAATAGGATGTTTAAAAGATATGGCCAGCTTGCTTTTCATCATGATATCTTATCATATATACCCTTCCCAATTCAACCCTTCCTCAAGAATAAATTTCTTGTCTCTTATGGGAATAAAATATTATTCTTTTGCCTTCATGATTATCATCATTTTGATATATTAATATGCACTATTAAGAGAGCTGACCATTATATATATATATATATATAAAGGAATGGTCAGAGGTTATGATATGAGTCTTGATCATCTCTCATGCGTCTATAATTCGAGTACTACACCCTACACTCGGAGGGAATCGAACCCCAAACCATATGAGACTTACAATTGACAAATAAATACCAGATCAACTAATCTCAATAGATATATATATATATATAATATTTAATAATTAATATTATTTTGTATCATCAAATATATTGTAGGTTAATCTTCAACTTTTATATATTTTCCAAGCATTTAGAAAAGCAATTATAACTTTATCTTCAATCATTTTGTATGTAAAAATAAATTGTTGTATATTAGTAGTCTATGAATTTTAAAATTAATGCTAACATAGACCTAATAAAAAAATAAAAAAAATAAAAAAATCAATCAATCATAAGTTAGAAATTACAACTAATCAAATGATATCTTAGGCTAATTAAACTCTATAACAATAGGCCAAATTGGCCACATCATCCTCCACTATACTTTTCCATCATAGAGCCAATAATAAACTCCTCACTTCCTATCAAAAAAAAAAAAAAATGTGTGGCATTTACATGTATCTCGCCCAGTTCCTATGTATTTGCATATCTATGGCTTAATTTTACATTTATGCCATTGAAATTTTTCCTATTACATAAAAATATAAATTTAATAAAAGGGAAAATGTATTAAGAATAAGTATTTCTTATATTTGTAATGGATGTGAGTTATATTATGAAATGTCTATATTGCTCTTAAAATTCTCTGTTGTCGGTCAATCAAAGTAATCGTCATGATTATTGTTACTGTGGTTGAACCCTTTTATGTTGGATCGTAGTTCCTAGGCTGGTGAGTCATTCATATCTTTATTCAGTTGGATGATTCCGTTTGTGTTGATTGGTGGGTATCAATGTTCACCAGAGTTGATTCTTCGACAAGTATCTGGTCGGTTAGGTCGGCTAGATAATTAGCAAGTAGTCCTATAAACTCCTGAAACCGCTACAAGACCGTCAGATCATTGGAAGCTGCAAGAACGTCGAACTGTCGGACCATCTTCTGCAAGGATTCCTTGTTCCACGCAATATCGGACCATCTTCTGCAAGGATTCCTTGTTCCACGTGTTTCCACGCAACATTCCGACCAGAACCTTCCTGTGCTGGACTGCGTCGGACTGTTACCATCGGCCAATTCCTTTGCCAGACCATGTTGGACTGTTGTCAGAACCTCTCCCACTGAAACTATCGTCAAAACTATAGTCAGAACTCCCTTCAAACATCCTCTTACAGTTCCTTCTCGAGTACCATCTTTGTCCATTCGCCAGATTTCCGCTTACAAGCTGCCGACCTACTGTCGATATGTCGTCGAATTTCCAAATCTATCTTCAAAGCAAGCCAGATTTCCTATTGCAAAAAATGCCGGCAACACGTCGGATTCGCTTCTGTTGAAGCCAAACCGTGCTTCAATCACAAACTCAAAATACTGATATCAATTGTTATGCTGAAACAATGCATAAACAAAGAAATTCACACGACAACAATGAAACACAAAAGATTTAAGTGGTTCACCATTAAGTTGATTCGTGAGAAGGGAGATTTCACTAGCACCATATGAGGAGCTTGAAAAACAAATAGCATGGGGTTACAACTTCTGCACTCTCACGTGCACTCTCCCGATAACTCTCTCATTAACCTTTAAGTCACTTTTACACATGACAATCATGGCACAAAAATTAAAAAAAAAAAACCAAAACACCAAATTACCCCTTTTTAAGTTGATTCGCGAGGAGGGAGATTTCACTAGCACCAGATGAGGAGAAAGAAAAACAAACAACATGAGGTTACAACTTCTACACTCTCACCATAACTCTCTCATTAACCTTTAAGTCACTTTTACACATGACAATTATGGCACAAAAATTAAAAAAAAAAAAACCAAAACACCAAATTACCCCTTAATTATAATAAAAGACATAAATACAACACATACACATAAATCGAGTGGCATATATGTAAATATCACTTAAAGAATAATCTTATAATTATTTTATAAAAAAAGGACTCCAATATCTTGAAAGCATGCGACGCTTAGACATCCACATCGACCGCCAAACAGTAACAGCCCAATCCTCATAAAAAAAACTACTATGAACAACTCTCCTCATCTTTTTCACCCAAATCGTAGCTAAAACTCCTATAAACTCCGCAGGGAGATGAAGAGAGCTTAGCAGCCATGGAATTCTGCCTCATCGGCGCCGGCATCAGCGGCCTCACAACCTGCAAATACTTGTTGCAGAGAGGATTCCGGCCGGTGGTCTTTGAGGCCCAGCCGAGCATCGGCGGCTTGTGGAGGACCACGCCGGCGTCGACACGGCTTCAGTCGCTGAGATGGGATTACCAGTTCTCCGACTTCCCGTGGCCGGAGAAGGTGACGGAGGTCTGTCCTGATAATAGGCAGGTGATGGAGTACGGAGTATATAGAATCATATGCTCTGCAATTCGATCTTATAAGACATGTGAGGTTTGGAGAGAGGGTGGAGGGAATAGAGTATGTTGGTGTGGGGGAGGAGGAGATGGAGGCATGGGATTTGTGGGGAGGAGATGGTGAGCTGTTCGGCGGCGGCCGGCAGGGGAGGTGGCATGTTACCGTGCGGCGGGAGGATGATGGAGCTATTGAGGTAATTAATATGAATAAAACATGGTAGGAGGTAGGGGTGTAAACGAGCCCAACACGAGCGAGTCTAGGCTCATAAACAAAATTTTATTTGTAATCATCTCGTTTATACATCGGAGCTCAAAAAGTGTGTTCGTGTTCTGCTCATTTGTTTAGCGAGCTGAACTGCTCATTTGTTTAACGAGCTGAACATGAGTCGTTCACAAACAAAGAGGCGTTTTGGCAACCCTGATCACGTAGTCATAAAATGTTTAGACTAATCACGTAGTGACAAGATTTAAAAGTTATTATTTTTATTAAAACATCATTTGAATCCAATTTAATAATTTTTATTCTATTTTCTTAATTAATACTTTTAATTGATTATATATCTTTATAGCCTTATAGTGAATTAATTTTTTGTAACTCATCACTTATATATAATTGATGAGCGGTGTTTCGAGCCAAAATGAGCCAAACAAGAACAAAAAAATTGTGTTCGGCTCGATAACTTACCGAACGAGCTGTTTGCGAACAACAAGCCGTTTTGACAGCCCTAGTACGACGATGTTTCAAATAATGTGCTTCGTACTTTACTTCATAATCTTCTTTTTCTTCTTCTTTATATTTTCTCTTCAAATTCTTCCATATATTATATATTATTTAGAAGATTTACATACATGCCACTCAATTTATATGTATTTACATATCTAACACCTAAACTTAAATTTTTACATACATGTCATCTTGCCTAAGCCTAACAACATGCATTGAAATTAAAAAAAAAAAAGTGATATTTTTATTTATTCTGAAAGATTTGGGTGCTAGAAGTATAAAAAGGTCAAGTTTAGGTGTTAGTTATCTAAATACATGCGAATTTGGTGGTATATATGTAAATTAAAAGTCTAAAAAAGGCATAATTAGATACAAACCACACAATTCTTATAAATTGACATCTCAACCACCTAATTTTCACTTTTTTGCTTAAAAATCACCCAATTTTTATATTTTTAGCATAAAGTTGAACAATTTATATGTTAAAATTGAAGTTTAGGAGGTTTGATATGCTAATACATAGAAATTGGAAAAATTATTATGTCTCCACCGCCGATCACCGACAAAGATGTATGTCGGTAGGTCCCACTTTCAATTTTTTTATTTTTTTTTTAAATTTGATCGTGGAGATCGGACACCGCATGCCGTATGGAATAATTTCTCTAGAAATTGGGTGATAACTATGTAAAATCTTCTAAATAAAAAGAAAGAAAATATTTAATTAAATATAATATATATTTTTTTTAATTTATAATTTTCTTTAAAAAAAAAAGGTGCATGTGATGGATTTCGTGATCCTCTGCATCGGACGGTTCAGCGGAGTTCCAAATATCCCGACTTTTCCGAAAGGAAAAGGTCCGGAGGCTTTCAAGGGTGAAGTGATCCACTCTATGGATTACTCCAACATGCACAATGCAGCCGCCGCCGAATTAGTGAAGGGAAAGCGAGTCACTGTTGTGGGCTTTCTCAAATCAGCTTTGGATATAGCTGCAGAATGTGCAAATATTAATATATATATACACTACTGGGGTTTTGAATTTTGCTTGAAAATGTTATTATTATTAAAATTATATATGAAACTAATTAAAATCAAATATAAAGAGCTAGGAGTAGTTTTCGGGCAGAAACGGATCGAAATAACTCAATTTGAGCTATATTGTTTTGATTTTGAGCTAGATCAAGCTGATTTTGAGCTGGAACGGATCCAAATAACTCAAATTTCAGTCAGCTCGTATTGATTTCGGGTCAAGCTGGCCCGAAATCAAACATAACAAGTCATGAGCTGATTTCAATCCTAAATGAATCCATTCGAGCCGATTTCGAGACAGCCCTATCTCAGCTCGAAATTGGCTCATTAACAACCGCACATGCCACCAAACCTACGCATGAAATGGAGTATTTTACTTTTTAAAAGTTAAATTTTTGATGTGATATGAAAATTTTGAATCGTATAAATGCAAAAAGAAAAAAAAAAGGTTTTACAAGTTAGATATGTAAATACATAGGAATTAAGTGGTATAAATAACACTCAATTAAATTGTCTTACAACCATAAGACAATTGTAATCACAGATATAAATAACAATTTACATACATTATACTCAAGTTACTATGTATTTACATACATTACACTCAATTCCTTTGTATTTACATATCTACCGCCTAAACTTCAATTTTTACATATGTGTACCTATTGAATCTTGATTTCTTCGTGAATCGCACCCTAACGAATAGAGCGTAAGAAAGAGAAAAAGAGAATAACGAACAATAGTGAAGAGTAATATGTTTTGTCTATTAGTTTTTTCTCATAAAATGATCTCCCTATTTGTATAAAATTGAGTAACATACAAAAACATTATATTTCAATCCCTACTTTAATGACGTATTTACTTTTTCAAATGTTAAAACTGATATTTTTTATGTGATGTGAATAATTTTGGGGGTATAAATGTAAAAAAATAAGGTTTTGATGTGTGATTAGGGGTATGTATGTAAAGAAAAATCTAAAGAAAATTATAATGATGCTTATCAACAGGGCCTGAAATCCCTTGCACAATGATAGTACGAACAAAACGATGGAATATATCTCAGCTGACAGCATGGGGGATTCCTCTACCATACATGTATCTAAATCGCTTCTCAGAATTGCTTCTTCACAAGCCTGGAGAAGGACTCATGTTAAGCCTCCTAGCCACCCTGCTTTCCCCTTTGGTATGCCACTTTTTACTTATTTAGATATGTACCCCCAAATTCTTTTATTTATTTACATCTATCTAACATCTAAAATTTACCTTTTTATGTTAATATGCCATTGTTTTAGCTTTTTAAAAGTGAGGAACACATTTTCATGTATTAGTATGGTCTCATGTTTACGTATAAATTGAAAAGTTTGGTGTTAGTATGTAAATGCACTTTTGGCTCGTTGTTACTCCAAAATATGTATTATTTACATGCAAATCTGACAAATTTGTAATACGGCTTCAAAGACACTGCCATTACTATCTTTTTAAAAATGAAATACATCGTTTCATGCATAAGTTTATATCATCATTATATTATAATTGTAAGCATCAAAGTTTGGGCTTTAGATATGTAAATGCATAAGAATTGTGAGCTATGTATGTAAATTTCCCTTATTTTAGCAACCCCTAAATATTCATATTTATATACATACCACTGAAATCCTTAACATCACATTAAAAAAAAAAAGAGATACCTCCCATACTATTTTCTTAAAAGTGAAATACACTTTTTCATGAATAGATTTATGGCATCAACATGTTCACGAATATAAAATTTTGGATGTTAGATATGGAGTTGGTTTCTCTTAACTATAACAAAAAGTGTAATTTTCAATTGTAGAGGTGGATCTTCTCTAAATTCACAGAGAGTTACTTGATTAAAACTATTCCCATGAAAAAGTATGGGATGGTACCAGAGCATAGTTTCTTCCAAGATATGGCTGCTGGTTTGTTTTGTATATTACCAAAAAACTTTTATGGTAAAGTGGAAGAAGGAAGTATCATTATGAAACCTTCTAAGACCTTTGAATTCTGCAACAATGGTGTTCTCATAGAAGATGGGACTACCTCCATAGAATCTGATTTGGTGATCTATGCCACTGGGTATAAGGGTGATCAAAAACTTCGAAACATCTTCATCTCTCCTTGGTTCCAAAAGATAGTTGCAGGCACGGAAGACACGATAGTTCCTCTTTATAGGTACGCATCATCGCCGTTGTCGTCATCATTAGCCTCATCTTAATTATATTTAGAAAGTTCTACATACTTACCACTCCATCAATTCGTATGTATTTACAATTCTAAGACATATACTTCAATTTTTATGTATATATCATCTTTTTTCTAAAAATGTGTTGAATTTTGATTTATTCATGAATCACACCCTTAACATAGAGCATAAGAAATGAGGGGGAATTAAAACGAGAAACAAAGAGAATAGTGCATAGTATGAGCGACTAATACGACATATTAATGTTCATTAATGTGCACTCTTCTCTTTGACTCTTTCTTTATCTCTCTCATTTCTTACGCTCTATCCACTGGGGTGTGATTTATGAACAAATCAAGATTCAACAAAATGAAAGACATGTTAAGAGTTAAATAGATACATTTTTGATGTTATATGAATGATTTAGATGGTATAAATGTAAAAATTAAAGTTATCATTAATATTAATAATGGAGATTTACATACAATTCTTATGTATTTACATATCTTACATCTATAATTTCATATTTACATGCAGCACTTTGGTGTATTCATTTTAAAAATATGAATAGTGCTATTTGTTATGTGATATTAAAGATTTTAATATTATGTGTACAAACATGAAGGTTTAGGTGAAAGTTATGTAAATACATAAGAAATGTATGCTATTCATGCAAATGCTCATATTAATATTTAGAAAGAATTGCATACATGCCTCTCAATTCTTATGAATTTACATATCAAGTACCTATACGTCAATTTTTACATATATGCCACCTTAAATGCAAGTTCAAAAAGAGTATTTCATTTTTAAAAGTTCAAAATAGTGGTATTTTTGATGTTGTATGAATGATTTGGTGGTAAAAGTGTACGAAAGGAAAGTTTACTTGTTAGATATGTAAATACATACTAATTTAATGATATGTGAATGCTCCTAATATTCATTAACCAACATCTCTACATACATAATCGAGTTCGTTTTGTTGCAGAGAATGCATACATCCGCACATTCCACAGATGGCCATTATCGGATATTCAGAGAATCTATCGAACCTCTTTACTTCAGAGATGAGGGCGAGGTGGTTGGCTTGCTTCCTTGACGGTGGCTTCAAGCTGCCAAGTAAAAGAAACATGGAGAAGAATATAAAGGAGTGGGATCTGTTCTATAAGACATATTTAGGTAGTTCGAGCAAGTGTTATCGTAGGAATTGTATCACCGTTGTTAACACTTGGTATTATGATCAGTTGTGCATAGATATGGGTTGCAACCCTAGAAGGAAGAAGAGATTTTTTACAGACTTATTTATCCCCTATTGCCCTACTGATTATGCTAAACTCGAGTCGAAACTACAATGACTATAATTATTATGATCATATGTTATGGTTTACATTCTATATGTTGTGAGTTGTTTGTTAGTTCAAATAATTGCTAGCAACATTATCACATTGTTTGTTTGGATTATTTGAGTCTTTTTTCAAGAACAATGAATGGTTGTGTATTCTTAGTCATGAAAAATCATAAGAAGAATGAGAAACACACTAGAATGAGAAACGCACTACTCAATTCTTATGTATTTACATATCTAACACAAAAGATTTACGTGGTTCAATATTAAGTTGATTCGCGAGGAGGGAGATTTCACTAGCATCAGACGAGGAGAAACAAAAACAAATGTGCACTCTCACCATAACTCTACCATTAACCTTAAGTCACTTTTACACATGACAATCATGGCACAAAAATAAAAAAAACCAAAAAACCAAATTACCCCTTAATTATAATAAAAGACATAAATACAACACATACACATAAATTGAGTGGCATGTATGTAAATATCACTTAAAGAATAATCTTATAATAATTAAAAAAAAAGACTCCAATATCTTGAAAGCATGCGACGCTTAGACATCCACATCGCTGCCAAACAGTAACCACCCAATCCTCATTAAAAAAACACTACTATGAACAACTCTCCTCATCTTTTTCACCCAAATCGTAGCTAAAACTCCTATAAACTTCGCAGGGAGATGAAGAGAGCTAAGCAGCCATGGAATCCAAGAAGAGAGTCTGCATCATCGGCGCCGGCATCGCCCCCCAACCGGCAAACCCTTGTTGCACAGAGGATTCCGGCCGGTGGTCTTCGAGGCCCAGTCAAGCATCGGCGGCTTGTGGAGGAACACGCCGGCCTCGACACGGCTTCAGTCTCCGAGATGGGATTACCAATTCTCCGACTTCCCGTGGCCGGAGAAGGTGACCGAGGTCTGTCCTAATAATAGGCAGGTGATGGAGTATATAGAATCATATGCTCTGCAATTCGATCTTATAAGACATGTGAGGTTTGGAGAGAGGGTGGAGGGAATAGAGTATGTTGGTTTAGGGGAGGAGGAGATGGACGCCTGGGATTTGTGGGGCGGAGAAGGTGAGCCGTTCGGCGGCAGCCGGCCGGGGAGGTGGCATGTTACAGTGCGGCGGCAGGATGATGGAGCTATTGAGGTAATTAATGTGAATAAAACATAGTAGGAGGCAGGGGTGTAAACGAGCCCAACACGAGCGAGCCTAGGCTCAGATCTTGTTTGGCTCTCGTTCGTGTTCGACTTGTTTTATTTCAAGCTCAAAAATTGTGTTCGTGTTCGGCTTGTTTTCTTAGCGAGCTGAACACGAGTCGTTCACAACAAAGAGACGTTTTGACAACTCTAATCACGTAGTGACAAGATTTAAAAGTTATTATTTTTATTAAAACATCATTTGAATCCAATTTAATAATTTTTATTCTATTTTCTTAATTAATACTTTTAATTGATTATAAATCATTATAGCTTTATAGTGAATTATTTTTTTTAACTCATCAATTATATATAATTGATGAGTGGTTTTTCGAGCCGAACACGAACAAAAAAATCGTGTTTGGCTCGGTAACTTACCGAACGAGCTGTTTACGAACAACCAACCGTTTTGACAGCTCTAGTACGAGAATGTTTCATCTAATCTACTTCATAATCTGTGCTTCGTACTTTTCTTTTTCTTCTTCTTTATATTTTCTCTTCAAATTCTTACATATATTATATATTATTTAGAAGATTTACATACATGCCACTCAATTCATATGCATTTATATATCTACCACCAAAACTTTAATTTTTACATACATTTCATCTTCCCTAGGCCTAAAAATATGTATTGAAAATTAAAAAAAAAAATTTAAAAAGTGATATTTTTATTTATTTGGAAAGATTTGGGTGGTAGAAGTATAACAAGGACAAGTTTAGGTGTTAGCTATCTAAATAAATGAGAATTTGGTGGTATATATGTAAATTAAAAGTCTAAAAAAGGCATAATTAGATACAAACCACACAATTCTTATAAATTGACATCTCAACCACCTAATTTTCACTTTTTTGCTTAAAAATCACCCAATTTTTATATTTTTAGCATAAAGTTGAACAATTTATATGTAAAAATTGAAGTTTAGGAGGTTTGATATGCTAATACATAGAAATTGGAAAAAATATTCTAAAGGGTGTCCGATCTCCACGGTCGATCCCCGCAAAGGTGTATGTCGGTAGGCCCACTTTCAATTTTTTTATATTTGGAGATCGGGCACAGCATGCACCTCTGGAAATTACGTGATAACTACTCGTGAAGTCTTCCAAATAAAAAAAAGAAAATATTTAATTGAATATACTTTATATTTTCTCTTCAAATTCTTACATATATTATTTATTATTTAGAAGATTGTCATCTTGCCTAAGCCTAACAACATGCATTGAAATTAAAAAAAAAAAAGTGATATTTTTATTTATTCTGAAAGATTTGGGTGCTAGAAGTATAAAAAGGTCAAGTTTAGGTGTTAGTTATCTAAATACATGCGAATTTGGTGGTATATATGTAAATTAAAAGTCTAAAAAAGGCATAATTAGATACAAACCACACAATTCTTATAAATTGACATCTCAACCACCTAATTTTCACTTTTTACTTAAAAATCACCCAATTTTTATATTTTTAGCATAAAGTTGAACAATTTATATGTAAAAATTGAAGTTTAGGAGGTTTGATATGCTAATACATAGAAATTGGAAAAAATATTCTAAAGGGTGTCCGATCTCCACGGTCGATCCCCGCAAAGGTGTATGTCGGTAGGCCCACTTTCAATTTTTTTATATTTGGAGATCGGGCACAGCATGCACCTCTGGAAATTACGTGATAACTACTCGTGAAGTCTTCCAAATAAAAAAAAGAAAATATTTAATTGAATATAATATTTTTTTTAATTTATAATTTTCTTTAAAAAAAAATAGGTGCATGTGATGGATTTCGTGATCCTCTGCATCGGACGGTTCAGCGGAGTTCCAAATATCCCGGCTTTTCCGGAAAGGAAAAGGTCCGGAGGCTTTCAAGGGTGAAGTGATCCACTCTATGGATTACTCCAATATGTGCAATGCAGCCGCCGCCGAATTAGTGAAGGGAAAGCGAGTCACTGTTGTGGGCTTTCTCAAATCAGCTTTGGATATAGCTGCAGAATGTGCAAATATTAATGGTAATTATGCAATTTTTTTAATTATTTTATAAAGCATAACTTTTATTTTTATGCATTTATATATATATACTATGTGGTTTTGAATTTAGCTTGAAAATGATATTATTAGTAAAATTATATATAATACTAAATAAAATGAAATATAACGAGAAATGAGTCATTTTTGAGCTGAAACGGATCGAAATAGCTCAATTTGAGCTATATTGTTTTGATTTTGAGCTAGATCAAGCCTATTTAGAGCTGTAACGGATCCAAATAACTCAAATTTCAGCCATCTCGTATCGATTTCGGGTCAAACTGGCTCGAAATTGAACATAACAAGTCATGAGCCGATTTCGATCCAAAATGAATCCATTCGAGCTGATTTCGAGATAGCCCTAGCTCAGCTTGAAATTGGCTCATTAACAACCGTACATGCCCCCAAACCTACGCATGAAATGGAGTATTTTACTTTTTAAAAGTGAAATTTTTTATGTGATATGAAAATTTTGAATTGTATAAATGCAAAAAAAAAAAAAAGATGATATGAAAATTTTGAATTGTATAAATGCAAAAAAAAAAAAAAGATTTTATGCATAACACCATTATATTATATTTAAATTATGTTGATGCTTATCAACAGGGCCTGCAATCCCATGCACAATGATAGTACGAACAAAACGATGGAATCTATCTCAGCTGACGTCATGGGGCATTCTTCTACCTTACTTGTATCTAAATCGCTTCTCAGAACTGCTTCTTCACAAGCCTGGAGAAGGACTCATGTTAAGCCTCCTAGCCACCCTGCTTTCACCTTTGGTATGCAACTTTTCACTTATTTAGATACGTACCCCCAAATTCTTTTATTTATTTACATCTATCTAACATCTAAAATTTACCTTTTTATGTTAATATGCCATTGTTTTAGCTTTTTAAAAGTGAGGAACACATTTTCATGTATTAGTATGGTCTCATGTTTACGTATAAATTGAAAAGTTTGGTGTTAGTATGTAAATGCACTTTTGGCTCGTTGTTACTCCTAGACTTGTATTATTTACATGCAAATCTGTCAAATTTGTAATACGACATCAAAGATACTGCCATTACTATCTTTTTAAAAATGAAATATATTGTTTCATGCATGAGTTTATGACACCATTATATTATAATTTTAAATATCAAAGTATGGGCTTTAGATATGTAAATGCATAAGAATTATGCGGTATGTATGTAAATTTCCCTTACTTTAGGTCATTTACATGCATATAACCCAATTTTATTAACAACCCCTGAATATTCATATTTATATACATACCACTCAAATAAAAGATACCTCTGATACTATTTTCTTAAAAGTGAATTACACTTTTTCATGGATAGATTTATGGCGTCAACATGTTCACAAATATAAAATTTTGAATGTTAGATATGTAGATGATTTCTCTTAACTATAACAAAAACTGTAATTTTCAATTGTAGAGGTGGATCTTCTCGAAATTCACAGAGAGTTACTTGACTAAAAATATTCCCTTGAAAAAGTATGGGATGGTACCTGAGCACAGTTTCTTCCAAGGTATGGCTGCTGGTTTGTTCTGTATATTACCAGAAAATTTTTATGGTAAAGTGGAAGAAGGAAGTATCATTCTGAAACCTTCTAAGACATTTGAATTCTGCAACAACGGCGTTCTCATAGAAGATGGGACTACCTCCATAGAATCTGATTTGGTGATTTATGCCACTGGGTATAAGGGTGATCAAAAACTTCGAAACATCTTTGTCTCTCCTTGGTTCCAGAAGATAGTCGCAGGCACGGAAGACACAATAGCTCCTCTTTATAGGTACGCATCATCATCATTGTCGTCATCATTAGCCTCATCTTAATTATTATTTAGAAAGCTCTACATACATACCACTCGATCAATTCTTATGTATTTACATATCTACGTCATATACTTCAATGTTTACATATATATCATCCCTTTTCTATAAATATGTTGAATTTTGATTTATTCGTGAATCACACCCTTAGAATATAGCGTAAAAAATGAGAGAGATAGAAAGTGAAACAGAGAGAAAAGCTCATAGTAATGAACGAAACTCTTTCTTTATTTCTCTCTCCTTTCTTATGCTCTATCCCTTAGAGTGTGATTTACGAACAAATCAGGATTCAACAAAATCAAAAAGTGTATTTTGCTTGTTAAAGAGATAAATAGAGATACTTTTGATGTTATATGAATGATTTGGATGGTATAAATGTAAGAAAATCAAAGTTTAGGTGTT
>NW_018164839.1:166638-172835 GCF_001263595.1 Phalaenopsis equestris | reverse complement strand
AGGGACTCCCGCCGCATCAACAAAAGCTTCTTTTGAGCCCCTATGATCAGATTTTTCACAAGGCATACATGAACATGGGAATTAAGTCATCAAACAATATGGCCTGATTGCATATGGATTTGTACTCTAGTTTGCTAAGATAAATTTTGTGGTATACATTGATAGCTCTTCTTTAGCTAGCATAATAATGGATGGTTGGTGATCATCTTTGATAGTGTGGCACATTTACAACATGCCCACTAAATCAACTTTGCTTAAAAATGTCTATATATTGCTATGATTTTTTTTTATATTACTGCAAAAGGTAGTATAATGTATATTACTTACTATAATTTTAACATTAATTAATTAAATTATTAAATGGACAGACCAATAAGTTAGTGTGGTTCATGTGTAATAATTTTATTACTAATTTTTAATAATAGAATCAAAATTGTTAATATAAAAAAAAATTATTATTTTTATGCTGTTTCTATTTATAACGTTCATCTATGTATTTGTATGCAACTTAAATTCCTTATTTTGTAAGCTGTTAAAATTAGACTATTTGCTCTTTACTTTTATATCACATAGCATGCATGCTTCTGTTGTATTTAAAAAAAACTGACCAGCATAGAGGAAGAAAAAAAATCCAAACTTGTTGGTGTTATTCTCTTTCTTCTACTTAGTCAAGTGGAACCTTGACCTTGCTTTGATTTTTCCATTTAATAATTTGTTGCTTTATGGTACTTTGGGGGTGGAGCGGGGAAACGAGGGTGAGGGGTTATCCTTTTTATGGGGCGCAAATTTTAATTGCAGTTAGAACAGATTATACCTAAAACTTGCAAATTCTTTAACCAGCGTGAATCTGTAGAAATAAAATAGTTTCCTCGAGCTGTAAACTGAAGATACGTTTTCTCATATATCTCTTGACTTCTCATTCAATGGTAGAAACAAGTAATCTAACTTAATGCAGTTGCTTAAACTGTTAATCTAGATTGTAGTCGTGCTTATCTCTTTTTCTGGAGTATTTGAGGGAGTGGATATTCTATTGGCACTGGAAGTGGCAGCGACTTCAGGTTTATTTATTTTTGTCAATATTTTTCTGTGGTAATGAAGGGGAATATTCCTGCAGTTTCTGATTTATTCTGGGAATAGCTGTTTTAATGAAACTGGAGGCAGCGGGTAGTTCAGTTGAATTGCTGTTTTCTGTTTTGTTTCCCAACTTGGTCTTGAGCTAAGATTGTAAATTTTAGTTGCAATTTGAACAGATTATACCTCAAAATTGCAAATGCTTTAACCAGCGTGAATCTGTAGAAATAAAATAGTTTCCTCGAGCTGTAAACTGAAGATACGTTTTCTCATATATCTCTTGACTTCTCATTCAATGGTATAATCAATTAGTTTAACTTAATGCACTTGCTTAAACTTTTAATCTAGATTCTAGTCGTGCTTATCTCTTTTTGCTATTGTAGTGGCACTGGAAGTGGCAGCGACTTCAGGCTTATTTATTTTTGTCAATATTTTGTTGTGGTAATGGAGGGGGGTATTCCTGCAGTTTCTGATTTATTCTGGGAATAGCTGTTTTAATGAAACTGGAGGCAGCGGGTAGTTCAGTTGAATTGCTGTTTTCTGTTTTTGTCCCAACTTGGTCTTGAGCTAAAATTGTAAATTTTAGTTGCAATTAGAACAAATTATACCTCAAAATTGCAAATGCTTTAACCAGCGTGAATTTGTAGAAATAAAATAGTTTCCTCGAGCTGTAAACTGAAGATACATTTTCTCATATATCTCTCGACTTCTCATTCAGTGGTAGAAACAATTAATTTAACTTAATGCACTTGATTAAACTGTTAATCTAGATTCTAGTCGTGCTTATCTCTTTTTCTGGAGTAATTGTGGGAGTGGCTATTTTAGTGGCACTGGAAGTGGCAGCGACTTCAGGCTTATTTATTTGTGTCAATATTTTGTTGTGGTAATAGAGGGGGGTATTTATGCAGTTTCTGATTTATTCTGTAATAGCTGTTTTAATGAAACTGGAGGCAGAAGTAGTTCAGTTTCGTTTCTTTGGATCAGCGTGTGGTACAATAAGGTGGTTGATCCTCTGGTTCTAACTTATTTACTATTTTTGGAAAGTAAGTTTATAACAAAGATAGGCTCGGCTTTTTGAATGTAGGTACATCACTTTTCTTTAAAGTTCAATGTCCTTAATCCAAGCATTGTATTTATTCTCATGCTTTTCCAACTTCTTGTATGCTGTTTCTATGTAATGTTTTACTATGAACTTTTTTTTTGGTATTTTTAACTTAAATGTATATTTGATGAATTTGACTGTCTTGTACCTTTGGTTATATCGGTATTTTCTTCCTCTTCCAGGTATCATGCTCAAGTTCTTTTTGACAGGCTCTCTCATCTGAACCCAGTTGCACATTATCTTGTCTGTGAAGGCTTATTTAGGTATTTAGTCATAATATTTGCGTTTTTTTATGAGATTTGTTGTGCTTGCATTGTGAGTTTTCTGAATAATGTAAGCTTTTCATAGACATGCTCTTGACCTTTTTTCTTCTGGATCCATGCAATTTATCTTAGCAGATTCCATATCTATGCTACTTAAGGCACCTAGATTATGTATTTTTATTTTATTAATTTTTTTTTAATGGCGCATGTTTTATTAGAATGCAATATTTGTATATTTATGTGATTCTGAATGATTTCTTTAGGTTTTATATTATACTTTATATTGCAAAAACATGCCAACATCATTGACTTGTACATTTGGATTGTCATAAAATTTTTTCCTTTGTGCCAATCTGGTTGTGTTTTTTAATAGGCTTATCCCCTTTAATTTGAGGCCGATTTATGAATTTCTATTAATTCTGATTAAATCCTTGTAATTTTTTTACCTCATTTACAATTCACTTCCTTAAATGATATTAATTTATTTTCTTAGGGCTATAGAGAAGAGCATCTCTTCTTCTTATGTTATTGTTTGCCAAACGCATCTCCAAAACATTGGCAGCTCCTTTGCTACTTCTTCAGATATCACAGAATCAGGAATGACTTCATTGGTTCCAATTCCTCGAGTTGATCTTTCCAGAGATCTTTTTCAGATGCTTAACGCTGCTGGTCCTTATCTACATCGTGACACCATTCTTTTGCAGAAGGTATGGCATTAAATAGAGGTTAATGTGATGTAATTTTTTCTGGGTAATACCAGTTGTATTTTGCCTTCTATGTATTTGCTGAGTTTGTCGTATTTGGTTAGGTTTTTAAAGTTCTTTTATTGTCTTGTCGTTAAGCTGGTGTATTATTATTTGTATTGAAGTTGAAATTACTAATTTGGCATTTCTGTGTAATTTGTTCCATGCAGGTCTGCCGAGTGCTAAAAGCATTCTATCTTTCTGCTCAGGAATCTGCAAGTGTTGCTGGAAATCTGATTCCTATTGTTTCTGTGGATTTAAGTAGAAAGCATCCTGGCATTCGAGCCAAGGAAGCTAGGTTGAGGGTTGAGGAGGCTCTAGGAGCTTGTTTGCTTCCTTCGTTGCAGTTAATACCTGCAAATCCAGCAGTAGGTCAGGAGATATGGGAAGTTCTTTCTCTACTTCCATATGAGGTTTGCATGTTGTTCTCTTTGTTATTGTTCTTGAGGTTGTGCATACAGTATTTCATGGGGGCAGTTGATATTTTTAGGCCCGCTATCGTCTGTATGGTGAATGGGAGAAGGATGATGAACGCATTCCCATGGTCCTTGCTGCAAGACAGATTGCAAAGGTTCATGAAAGTTTACTCTATTCTTTCCATCTGCAGTGTTGCTCAGTTAATTTTTTATTCTTTTTTTTTTTTTCAGTTGGACACTCGTAGATTATTGAAACGGCTTGCCAAAGAAAACTTAAAGCAACTCGGTCGCATGGTGGCCAAGCTTGCTCATTCTAATCCAATGACCGTTTTACGGACTATTGTTCACCAGGTACCATGCCTATCCATAAATTTTGCTGACCATTTATAAATTCTAAATTGGCACATTCATCATTGTGAATTTTATCATAAATCTAATTATACAACCTTGCCTTGTAGATCGAGGCATACAAGGATATGGTAACACCTGTTGTAGATGCTTTCAAATATCTAACGCAGGTACTTTTTTTTATTATTTTATTGGTTTCAATGATACTATTTCTCATTCTTTGTGCCTATATTTTGCACAAGAGCTTGAGCGGTGACTTCTTCCACTACCAACTCATGTTATTGGTGTATCTATATTTAATATGGTAGTTCGTGATAATTATAGTAACAATTTCTCCAAATCACTTTTGTAATAGTCATTGTTTTAAAAATAGGATTGACCGAGTCGGTTCAACTATGAAACAATCTCTCGGCTGATTCGATCCCCTGATAAAACCACTAACACAAAATTGTCTAAAATTGGGAAAACCATTAGTCGAACCAATGAGTTGATCACAATTTTGTTAAATTGGGTAGTTATTATTATGATCCAATTGTGACTATTTTTCATATTATATTGTTAAAATTCTATCTTGAACTTAATAATTTAATAAAATAAAATATTAAACTTAAGAGAAAGTAAGAAATCCTAGCTCCCTAAGTTTTTCCTCCAATTGCATGCCCAGCTGACCCCCTTCCTTTTTATGATAATTAAAATTATAAAATTTAAATTTAAAATACCATTAGAATTGGAATATGGTTAAATTTAAAATTATAGAAGATATTTCTTGTGTAAATTATATATTTTAAGGAATATGTATCTTTAATTATCATATGCACATATATATATGTGTGTGTGTGTGTGTGTGTGTGTGTGTGTGTATGTTGCGTCATATAACTATTTTTAAATTAATTTTAGTATGCTATTTCAGCCAGTTCAACTCCAAATGCAAACCTGTTGAACCTTTAAGCTTTTCTTTTTAGGTTCGATAGCCGGTTTGATTTCTAAAACCTTGGTAATACTAATAACCAAGAGAATTTAAAACATCAAAAACCTTTAGTCAATTCAGATTACATTTTGACCAAAAAGTTTAAAATATCTAACACAGATATATTTTTTATTTTATTGGTAGAAATGATACTATTTCTTATTCTTTGTTCCTATATTTTGCACAAGAGCTTTGGCGGTGGCTTCTTCCACTACCAACTCATGTTATTGGTGTATCTACGTTTAATATGGTAGCTCGTGATCATTGAAGTAACAATTTATGCAAATCACATTTATAATAGTCATTGATTTAAAAGTGTTATCGGCCTAATCAGTTCAATTGTGAAACCAACCTATTTTTTGATCATAGTAAAAATTAGAAAATATAAATTAAAATAACATTAGAATTGGAATAATTTTAAATTTAAAATTAAAGAAGATATTTCTGGTGTAAATTCTATATTTGAAGAAATATTTATTTTTAATTATGACATATTTATGTTATTTTTATGTTATTTAAATAATTTTATTTTGTTATTTCAGCCGGTTCAGCCCCATTTGCAACCTTGTTGAACCTTTAAACCTTTAAGCTTTTCTTTTAGGTTCAATAGCTGATCCGTTTTTTAAAATCTTGGTAATACTGATAACTAACAGAGTTTAAAACATCAATAACCTTTAGTCTATTCAGATTTCAGATTTGACCAAAAAGTCCTTTTATAAGGATATTGCATGGCGCTTTATTGGAAAGTAAATAAGACTTTATATTTTAAAAGTTGGTGCAGTTGTCTTGATTTTGTTGAAGATCTAATAATCACAATGGTTAGTTTTGTGGAACCCCTCAACTCAACTAATGATTCATGGGTTCCATGTGCTTTACGAACAAATGTAAAGAAAGATAACATGTTAACTTAATTTCATTAAAAAATCGAGCAGTGTTTCAAGTTTGATAATAATGAAAAAATTATGAATGTCATTCATGTGCAGAATATAAAAGGCATTGCAAATTGTATCATTTTCTTTTATCTTGAAATTTAATAATTAAACATAAATTTATAGCCTAACCCAATTTTATGAATAGCTAACTATGCTATATGAAGATTTTTAATTAGGAATCGTGAAGTGTCAGACACGTACCGGACATGGATACGGCTCCGACACGTGTCAGACACAACATAGAAGTGAACGCTTTAAATAATATTAAAAAAAGATAACACGCGCATGACACGTGTTAATAAATTAAAAATTTCTAAAAAAATATTCTTATGACTAAATTTAAGAAAGAATTAAA
>NW_018164839.1:158462-166538 GCF_001263595.1 Phalaenopsis equestris | reverse complement strand
TTCAAAATAAACAAAAACAAAACTAGAGCAAACATGTTATGACAAATTTGGAATTTCATCCAAGCATCTTCCATGTGTTATATACCTGATTCGTAAAAAGAAAGTTCTCTATTGCCTCCCTTATTTTTACCAGTTAATTTTTTTTATTTATTGGTGAAATATTAGGAGGACAAAGTAACAAATTGTTATAAATCTTGGGGGGGAGAGGGGGGGCGTCAGCACTAGCATCTCAATGTAATCCATCTCCTTTTCTTTAATTTGGATTATCCAGCTAACCTATTCCCACAATCTGGGATAAGGACAAAAACAAAAAAATTTGTAAATATAGATGCATCCCCAATTATTTTAGAACACAATACCAATTTAAAATTTTTTTTTTTTTCAAAATATTCTCAAAATATTCAAAAGCAAAACTAAGCAAACATGTTATTGCAAATTTGGAATTTCACCCAAGCATCTTCCATGTGCTATATACCTGATTCATAAAAAGAAAGTTCTCTATTGCCTCCCTTATTTTTACCAGTTAATTTTTTTATTTATTGGTGAAATATTAGGGGGACAAAGTAACAAATTGTTGTAAATCTAAGTCATAGTAACAAATTGTTGTAAATCTAAGTGGGATATGGGGTGATGTTTAGTTGTTAAATGTGGCTAATTAGCAGAGCAATTCAATTAAGGCAGGCATTGTATGTTTTAAGTACTCTTGTTTGGGGAGGACGAGGACATGAAAATGATTGAATCAATTTTTTTCTCCTATCTAGTTCTTTTATTATTATTATTTTTTTTGCTTTTTTATTTTTGAGACTTTGACTAGCTCGATATGTTAGATTAGGATCTTGGATCCTATCTTTTATGTTTTCATTGAGATCATTTTTTATGATTAGAATACCAAAATCCCGCATCATTCTACCTCTTAAGATTTTTTATTTTTATCTTCGCTCTTATGCATTCACATCCATTATGCAACTATCTTTTCACTTCAAGAATTGCATCAATCAGCTTCCTTACATATGATATCAAGCTCTATTTGTGTCATCAAGCTTCAGGCACAATTAGAGTTCAATACCGCAGACAACTTTGTGGTTGACTTGGTCTTGTTAGTCTCCACAAGATTCATCCCTCCATGTCAAAATCATTACTGGCGACTTTCTGTATCCTCTGTGAGTCATCAACCTTGTGCCATCCATCTCCACGTCCACTAGCATTTAGAACCAATAAAGTGCTTCACAAGTTATTATGTTCAGTTCTTTGTCCCAGGGCCCCATGAGTCGTCACCAATCGATGAAAGCCCAATAATTTGTGCTTACAAGACAACAAGTTGTATGATCTTGCCACTTTCACTGGTAATCGTGCCTGCAATATATGATGTTGTTGTATCGATCTCTGCTTATCAAATTCTCTCTCCCACATGCTATGAATTTTGAAAGCATGTACATGATTTTATGCTTTTATCATACATCTTTATTAATAAACTCTTGACTTTATGTACCTAACCTGTTCTGAATCAAATTTGGTATATGATAAACACATCATATGTGTGGTTGGTAGTTACATATAATGTGAAACATTCTAGAACACATAAATATAAATTTTAAGTTTCTTTTGAAAAATCGTTATGGTGTATTCATGTTTATAAATGTTAGGGCAAATTAGCATTATCATTTCCTGCATTACATCTCATTGAATCATCTATTAGTCATTTGTGTGATTTGAACGAAGATGTTCATGTGAAACTTACTTTTGATGATTACAATTATAAATCTATTGAAGATGAAATTAGAGATGTATGGAATTCAGGCTTGGTGATATGGTAATGGTTTATTTAACCTCTGTAAGATTTTTTATTTGAATCTTTAAGAAATTAACTTGTAGAAAAAATGAAACTATATTTAGTCATTAATTATAGTCAGACGAATGGTACAACAACAACAAACAAAGCCTTAATCCCACTACATGGGGTCGGCTACATGAATTTTTTTTCTCCACTGCATCCTATTTAGTGTCATATTTTCATTTAGTTCTAAGAAATTAAGATTATTCTTTATACAATAAGCCCAAGTCTTCCTAGGTAGTGGGATATTCTTAGCTCTAATAGATTAAGATTTTTTTTATCTCTGTCTTTCTTAACATAAGTTGAATCTAAAAAATCTACTCTCCTAATCGGATCATCAGATGGTCATAATTTAATGCAACCAAACCATCTAAGACGACTCTCTCTAATTTTGTCCTTCACTGGAGCTACACCAACCCTATCACGGATATATTTATTTCACATTTTGTCTCTAAGTGTAAAACCACTCATCCATCGAATCATTCTCATCTCGACTACACTTAACTTAGTATTATGCTTCTCTTTTAAAGGCCAACATTCAGTGCCATGGAGCATTGCAGGTCTAACCGCCATCTCATAAAATTTCCCTTTTAGCCTAAGTGGTACTTTTCTCACACAAAAGACCCGAAGCATTCCTCCACTTCAACCAACCAATTTGAATTCTACTATTAACATCCCCATCTATATCACCATTGCTTCCCGAGATATTTAAATCTTTCATTAATAATTTGATCACCCAAAGTTACACTTCTGTCACTAGAGCTACTACTACTAAAATTACATTCCATGTATGCAGTTTTAGTTCTACTCAAATGAAGACCTTTAGACTGCAATGTAGACCTCCATAATTCAAGTTTTTCTTGGATTTTTTCTTTCATCTTATCCACGAGAAGGATATCATCAGCAAAAAGCACACACCAAGGTACATACTCCTGTAAATGTCCAGTAAGACCATCCATAACTAAAACAAAAAGATACAGGTTTAAAGCCGATCCCTGATGTAAGACAACAAAAATAGGAAAATATTTGGTTAATCCTCCTTCAATTCGAACACAAGTAACAACTATAGTATAAATATCTTTAATGACTTGACTATAAGTCGTATCAACACCTTTCTTCTCAAGAACTCTACAAAGAATATCTCTTTGAACCTTATCGTAAGCTTTTTCTAAATCAATAAAAATCAAATGTAGAAATGAATGGTAATAAGTTAAAAAAAATTGTTAATACTCCAAATTTTAATGTATTTAATTTGGATTTATGTCACTAACCAGCAATTTATGTTTTGAGTTCTTCTCTCTTTTCAACTCTTCTTGCATTATTCACATCTAATTTATCATTCAGACTATTCTCAGATTTTCTTGCTAATCTTTTTCTTAAAGATGTTAGTAGAGATCAAATTGTTTCTATTGATGGTGATGGATATTTGGGGCACCTTTTGAAGTTGAGAAACAAGATTTTGTGTGATGATTGATTGGTTTTTTCTATAGGAAGTGCTATAGTTAAATTCAAATCTACTTGATGAATAACTACTAAATAATTTATTGGAGCCATTTTTCTAATGCAAGATAGATTTTCATTATCCTCCTGCTCTTTCTAGGACTAACTAATCATAGATCTTAGCTTTCAATTCTTCATCATGATTTTTTGTGCTCATTGTGACCATTGACCCAATGTGATTTACTCTTATTCATTTTCAGTTTTTTATTTTTGTTAGTGTTTTTATGGATCTTCAATGACTCCTTGTTATGGGTCCTTCATAGTTCTTTGCTACAGTCTTTCTTGACTGCTCTGTTGAGGTTCTTTGGTGTGATCTTTGACTACTCTTTCATTGCATGTGTTTCACAACTTTTATTCCTGTAAGTTTTGTTGATTTCATGACTAAAATGCGGTTGGGACTTTTCTATGGAGTCAAATAATGTGATGCGGTTCTTGTGCATCTCCTAATTTTAAAATAAATTTGTCAATTTATCTTTTGTTTTTTTAATTCTAAATTTAAGAAATCTTGGTGATGTCACACCTCGGGTCCGGAAGGTGTATACCCTGACAACATAGGGCATGAGAAAATGATTTGAACATGTTTTGTATTTTCAAAGAAAAACTTGTATTGCATATAAAAATAAAATGTAAATTTTATTAATTTTGAATGTTCAATGATACAACTTGGACAAAAATATAAAACTAGCTGAAAAAAATTAAAATGATAACATGGAGTAACTACCCAGGCTCGACAAAGAAAAATAATATACGTGAAAACAAGTATAAGAGAAAATACCAAAATTGGGAAACTAAAACTGAATAGCTTGCTTCGGTGGAGACAATCCTACTTCTGGCTGAATAAAACATACGATGCAAAAATATCCAGAATGAGTTTGAAAAACTCAGTAAATAACAACTATCTATTAAACCATAAACGACAATGGAATGAGACATGCAGTGTGGACAACAAATAGCTCGACGATTGCCTATAGAGTTATCACTTTGTGGGCCCATCGGCTCAACTAATCAAAATCAAGAAGGGTTGTACCGACTTACATATCATCACACACAAGCATGCCAAATTGTTTCCACATATATAACATGTTAAAGTTATAATATTTCATGTAAGCTTGTGATATGACATGAATGCGCATGCAAGTTCATAAAATGCAAGAAAAGGAAAACACTATAACTGTAGGACTATTCAAATATGCAACAATAACTTAAGACAATTGGTAATTTTAGCATGACAATAAAGTAAATATATAACGAGTGCAATATCTTAATTGAAGTACCTAGGGCAGGATTGAAAAAACATAAATAATTGATGTGATTCTACTACAATTCACAAACAATAACGCCCATAACTAGGAAGAGTATGTTTATCCTCCAATAAACAACAACTGCTTACCTCGAGGCTACAAAACGTGATACTCCTATGAATTTGACAAATCGACTAGCAATCCTACGTCAATAAAAAAAAGATTAATTAAGTTGTTAAATTTTATTATTAAATTAGGTATACCCTAATTGACGTTCATTATTATTATTGTTCTTGTTGTTAATTTATTATTGTTGTTATATTTTTAAAAGGGAGAAATTTCTTAGCCTAATTAATATTAATAAAAATGTGCATCAAATCCTCACAGTTCCCAAGCCCCGTTTTGCCTCTGTTTGTCCTTAAATCCTGGGTTAAGAAATCCTCGAGGAAGGGATTTAGAATTGCAGATGTACTAGAGGGATGGAGGCGAAGCAAATGAGCATTACCTCCTTTTTGGGTAGTAGCAAACGGAAGGGAGAAAACGAGGGTTTCAAATTTCTGTATGTCGTGATCCTAAAGTCACCTTCACTTCTACCTCCACTTGTGACGGTATCGAGGGTGTTTGATCACAAAGGCGATGGTTTCGAGCGAAACTAGGAGAGCAGAAGGAAGAAGATTGAGAGGAAGAGGGAGAAGTGGAGGAGGTAAGGGAGAGGAGAGGTGGTGATCAGTGCCCTAGCCACACTCGACTCTATCTGAATAGCTGCAAGAGGCGGGGGGTCGAACAGATCGGGAAGGCGGCAACATCGAGTGGGAGAAAAAAATGGAAAGTGCGATTTTTAGGAAGTCTTCAATGTAGAGTGCAATGAAGGAAAGAAGAAAAAAAAGTAAGAGCATACATTTGGTTCTTACAGGTGATGATAAATAATTTTTAGGGCTTGAGGCATTTAAAGGGAATTTTATTCTTATTCTACTTAATTTATATTTTTTATTGAATAAAATGTAGTGCTTTTTAGCCATTTCTTGTTGTAAGTGGTGAATGATAATTATTGCGCAATATACTCGGCATGAAGTTATATTTTTATATTTTTTGTTCTTTTTTTTTTCTTACTTCTATTCTTTAGCTTCTATTAATTAGTTTGGTTTTGTTTTTGAATTTTTTCAAATTTGGTGTAATATGATTTTGGACAGTGGCATGATTTTCATTCAACGTGTCTTTTTAATGCTCCCAATTTTTTATTCGTTATATTTGCTAGAAGATTGAATATGATTTTGGACAGTGGCATGATTTTCATTCAACGTGTCTTTTTAATGCTCCCAATTTTTTATTCGTTATATTTGCTAGAAGATTGAATATGATTTTGGACAGTGGCATGATTTTCATTCAACGTGTCTTTTTAATGCTCCCAATTTTTTATTCGTTATATTTGCTAGAAGATTGAATATGATTTTGGACAGTGGCATGATTTTCATTCAACGTGTCTTTTTAATGCTCCCAATTTTTTATTCGTTATATTTGCTAGAAGATTGAATATGATTTTGGACAGTGGCATGATTTTCATTCAACGTGTCTTTTTAATGCTCCCAATTTTTTATTCGTTATATTTGCTAGAAGATTGAATATGATTTTGGACAGTGGCATGATTTTCATTCAACGTGTCTTTTTAATGCTCCCAATTTTTTATTCGTTATATTTGCTAGAAGATTGAATATGATTTTGGACAGTGGCATGATTTTCATTCAACGTGTCTTTTTAATGCTCCCAATTTTTTATTCGTTATATTTGCTAGAAGATTGAATATGATTTTGGACAGTGGCATGATTTTCATTCAACGTGTCTTTTTAATGCTCCCAATTTTTTATTCGTTATATTTGCTAGAAGATTGAATATGATTTTGGACAGTGGCATGATTTTCATTCAACGTGTCTTTTTAATGCTCCCAATTTTTTATTCGTTATATTTGCTAGAAGATTGAATATGATTTTGGACAGTGGCATGATTTTCATTCAACGTGTCTTTTTAATGCTCCCAATTTTTTATTCGTTATATTTGCTAGAAGATTGAATATGATTTTGGACAGTGGCATGATTTTCATTCAACGTGTCTTTTTAATGCTCCCAATTTTTTATTCGTTATATTTGCTAGAAGATTGAATATGATTTTGGACAGTGGCATGATTTTCATTCAACGTGTCTTTTTAATGCTCCCAATTTTTTATTCGTTATATTTGCTAGAAGATTGAATATGATTTTGGACAGTGGCATGATTTTCATTCAACGTGTCTTTTTAATGCTCCCAATTTTTTATTCGTTATATTTGCTAGAAGATTGAATATGATTTTGGACAGTGGCATGATTTTCATTCAACGTGTCTTTTTAATGCTCCCAATTTTTTATTCGTTATATTTGCTAGAAGATTGAATATGATTTTGGACAGTGGCATGATTTTCATTCAACGTGTCTTTTTAATGCTCCCAATTTTTTATTCGTTATATTTGCTAGAAGATTGAATATGATTTTGGACAGTGGCATGATTTTCATTCAACGTGTCTTTTTAATGCTCCCAATTTTTTATTCGTTATATTTGCTAGAAGATTGAATATGATTTTGGACAGTGGCATGATTTTCATTCAACGTGTCTTTTTAATGCTCCCAATTTTTTATTCGTTATATTTGCTAGAAGACGGTATGAGGGATGGTTTGCCGTGCTAGTACTTTGTCCAAGTTGTGGCTTTCACCATTTAAAGAAGGGCTTTAGGAGGAAGGGACTCCCGCCGCATCAACAAAAGCTTCTTTTGAGCCCCTATGATCAGATTTTTCACAAGGCATACATGAACATGGGAATTAAGTCATCAAACAATATGGCCTGATTGCATATGGATTTGTACTCTAGTTTGCTAAGATAAATTTTGTGGTATACATTGATAGCTCTTCTTTAGCTAGCATAATAATGGATGGTTGGTGATCATCTTTGATAGTGGGGCACATTTACAACATACCCACTAAATCAACTTTGCTTAAAAATGTCTATATATTGCTATGATTTTTTTTTATATTACTGCAAAAGGTAGTATAATGTATATTACTTACTATAATTTTAACATTAATTAATTTAATTATTAAATGGACATACCAATAAGTTAGTGTGGTTCGTGTGTAATAATTTTATTACTAATTTTTAATAATAGAATCAAAATTGTTAATATAAAAAAAAATTATTATTTTTATGCTGTTTCTATTTATAACGTTCATCTATGTATTTGTATGCAACTTAAATTCCTTATTTTGTAAGCTGTTAAAATTAGACTATTTGCTCTTTACTTTTATATCACATAGCATGCATGCTTCTGTTGTATTTAAAAAAAACTGACCAGCATAGAGGAAGAAAAAAAATCCAAACTTGTTGGTGTTATTCTCTTTCTTCTACTTAGTCAAGTGGAACCTTGACCTTGCTTTGATTTTTCCATTTAATAATTTGTTGCTTTATGGTACTTTGGGGGTGGAG
>NW_018164839.1:143888-157654 GCF_001263595.1 Phalaenopsis equestris | reverse complement strand
TCCCAACTTGGTCTTGAGCTAAAATTATAAATTTTAGTTGCAATTAGAACAAATTATACCTCAAAATTGCAAATGCTTTACCCAGCGTGAATCTGTAGAAATAAAATAGTTTCCTCGAGCTGTAAACTGAAGATACATTTTCTCATATATCTCTCGACTTCTCATTCAGTGGTAGAAACAATTAATTTAACTTAATGCACTTGATTAAACTGTTAATCTAGATTCTAGTCGTGCTTATCTCTTTTTCTGGAGTAATTGTGGGAGTGGCTATTTTAGTGGCACTGGAAGTGGCAGCGACTTCAGGCTTATTTATTTGTGTCAATATTTTGTTGTGGTAATAGAGGGGGGTATTTATGCAGTTTCTGATTTATTCTGTAATAGCTGTTTTAATGAAACTGGAGGCAGAAGTAGTTCAGTTTCGTTTCTTTGGATCAGTGTGTGGTACAATAATGAAGGTGGTTGATCCTCCGGTTCTAACTTATTTACTATTTTTGGAAAGTAAGTTTATAACAAAGATAGGCTCGGCTTTTTGAATGTAGGTACATCACTTTTCTTTAAAGTTCAATGTCCTTAATCCAAGCATTGTATTTATTCTCATGCTTTTCCAACTTCTTGTATGCTGTTTCTATGTAATGTTTTACTATGAACTTTTTTTTTGGTATTTTTAACTTAAATGTATATTTGATGAATTTGACTGTCTTGTACCTTTGGTTATATCGGTATTTTCTTCCTCTTCCAGGTATCATGCTCAAGTTCTTTTTGACAGGCTCTCTCATCTGAACCCAGTTGCACATTATCTTGTCTGTGAAGGCTTATTTAGGTATTTAGTCATAATATTTGCGTTTTTTTATGAGATTTGTTGTGCTTGCATTGTGAGTTTTCTGAATAATGTAAGCTTTTCATAGACGTGCTCTTGACCTTTTTTCTTCTGGATCCATGCAATGTATCTTAGAAGATTCCATATCTATGCTACTTAAGGCACCTAGATTATGTATTTTTATTTTATTAATTTTTTTTTATGGCGCAGGTTTTATTAGAATGCAATATTTGTATATTTATGTGATTCTGAATGATTTCTTTAGGTTTTATATTATACTTTATATTGCAAAAACATGCCAACATCATTGACTTGTACATTTGGATTGTCATAAAATTTTTTCCTTTGTGCGAATCTGGTTGTGTTTTTTTATAGGCTTATCCCCTTTTATTTGAGGCGGATTTATGAATTTCTATTAATTCCGATTAAATCCTTGTAATTTTTTGACCTCATTTACAATTCACTTCCTTAAATGATATTAATTTATTTTCTTAGGGCTATAGAGAAGAGCATCTCTTCTTCTTATGTTATTGTTTGCCAAACGCATCTCCAAAACATTGGCAGCTCCTTTGCTACTTCTTCAGATATCACAGAATCAGGAATGACTTCATTGGTTCCAATTCCTCGAGTTGATCTTTCCAGAGATCTTTTTCAGATGCTTAATGCTGCTGGTCCTTATCTACATCGTGACACCATTCTTTTGCAGAAGGTATGGCATTAAATAGAGGTTAATGTGATGTACTTTTTTCTGGGTAATACCAGTTGTATTTTGCCTTCTATGTATTTGCTGAGTTTGTCGTATTTGGTTAGGTTTTTAAAGTTCTTTTATTGTCTTGTCGTTAAGCTGGTGTATTATTATTTGTATTGAAGTTGAAATTACTAATTTGGCATTTCTATGTGTAATTTGTTCCATGCAGGTCTGCCGAGTGCTAAAAGCATTCTATCTTTCTGCTCAGGAATCTGCAAGTGTTGCTGGAAATCTGATTCCTATTGTTTCTGTGGATTTAAGTAGAAAGCATCCTGGCATTCGAGCCAAGGAAGCCAGGTTGAGGGTTGAGGAGGCTCTAGGAGCTTGTTTGCTTCCTTCGTTGCAGTTAATACCTGCAAATCCAGCAGTAGGTCAGGAGATATGGGAAGTTCTTTCTCTACTTCCATATGAGGTTTGCATGTTGTTCTCTTTGTTATTGTTCTTGAGGTTGTGCATACAGTATTTCATGGGGGCAGTTGATATTTGTAGGCCCGCTATCGTCTGTATGGTGAATGGGAGAAGGATGATGAACGCATTCCCATGGTCCTTGCTGCAAGACAGATTGCAAAGGTTCATGAAAGTTTACTCTGTTCTTTCCATATGCAGTGTTGCTCAGTTAATTTTTTATTCATTTTTTTTTTCAGTTGGACACTCGTAGATTATTGAAACGGCTTGCCAAAGAAAACTTAAAGCAACTCGGTCGCATGGTGGCCAAGCTTGCTCATTCTAATCCAATGACCGTTTTACGGACTATTGTTCACCAGGTACCATGCCTATCCATAAATTTTGCTGACCATTTATAAATTCTAAATTGGCACATTCATCATTGTGAATTTTATCATAAATCTAATTATACAACCTTGCCTTGTAGATCGAGGCATACAAGGATATGGTAACACCGGTTGTAGATGCTTTCAAATATCTAACGCAGGTACATTTTTTTATTATTTTATTGGTTTCAATCATACTATTTCTCATTCTTTGTTCCTATATTTTGCACAAGAGCTTGAGCAGTGGCTTCTTCCACTACGAACTCGTGTTATTGGTGTATCTACATTTAATATGGTAGTTCGTGATAATTAAAGTAACAATTTTTCCAAATCACTTTTGTAATAGTCCTTGTTTTAAAAATAGGTTTGACCGAGTATGTTCAACTGTGAAACAATCTCTCGGCTGATTTGATCCCCTGATAAAACCACTAACACAAAATTGTCTAAAATTGGGAAAACCATTAGTCGAACCAATGAATTGATCACAATTTTGTTAAATTGGGCAGTTCTTATTATTATGATCCAATTATGACTATTTTTCATATTATATTGTTAAAATTCTATCTTGAACTTAATAATTTAATAAAATAAAATATTAAACTTAAGAGAAAGTAAGAAATCCTAGCTCCCTAAGTTTTTCCTCCAATTGCATGCCCAGCTGACCCCCTTCCTTTTTATGATAATTAAAATTATAAAATTTAAATTTAAAATACCATTAGAATTGGAATATGGTTAAATTTAAAATTATAGAAGATATTTCTTGTGTAAATTATATATTTTAAGGAATATGTATCTTTAATTATCATATGCACATATATATATGTGTGTGTGTGTGTGTGTGTGTGTGTGTGTGTATGTTGCGTCATATAACTATTTTTAAATTAATTTTAGTATGCTATTTCAGCCAGTTCAACTCCAAATGCAAACCTGTTGAACCTTTAAACCTTTAAGCTTTTTTTAGGTTCGATAGCCGGTTTGATTTCTAAAACCTTGGTAATACTAATGACCAAGAGAATTTAAAACATCAAAAACCTTTAGTCAATTCAGATTACATTTTGACCAAAAAGTTTAAAATATCTAACACAGATATATTTTTTATTTTATTGGTAGAAATGATACTATTTCTTGTTCTTTGTTCCTATATTTTGCACAAGAGCTTTAGCGGTGGCTTCTTCCACTACCAACTCATGTTATTGGTGTATCTACGTTTAATATGGTAGCTCGTGATCATTGAAGTAACAATTTATGCAAATCACATTTATAATAGTCATTGATTTAAAAGTGTTATCGGCCTAATCAGTTCAATTGTGAAACAATCTCTCAGCCGATTCGTTCCCCTGATAAAACTACTCCAACACAAAAATTGTCTGGAATTGGGAGAACTGTTAGTCGAACCCATTAACCAGTGAATTGATTACAATTTCATTAAATTGGAGAGTGCTTATTACCATGATCAAATTTTGATTATTTTTTGTATTAAATTGTTAAAATTTAATTTCGAATTTAATAATCTAAGTAAATAAATTGTTAAAACTTAATAGAAAGTAAGAAATGCTAGCATTAGAATTGGAATAATTTTAAATTTAAAATTACAGAAGATATTTCTGGTGTAAATTCTATATTTTAAGAAATATTTATTTTTAATTATGACATATTTATGTTATTTTTACGTTATTTAAGTAATATTTAAATAATTTTATTTTGTTATTTCAGCCGGTTCAGCCCCATTTGCAACCTTGTTGAACCTTTAAACCTTTAAGCTTTTCTTTTAGGTTCAATAGCTGATCCGTTTTTTAAAATCTTGGTAATACTGATAACTAACAGAGTTTAAAACATCAATAACCTTTAGTCTATTCAGATTTCAGATTTGACCAAAAAGTCCTTTTATAAGGATATTGCATGGCGCTTTATTGGAAAGTAAATAAGACTTTATATTTTAAAAGTTGGTGCAGTTGTCTTGATTTTGTTGAAGATCTAATAATCACAATGGTTAGTTTTGTGGAACCCCTCAACTCAACTAATGATTCATGGGTTCCATGTGCTTTACGAACAAATGTAAAGAAAGATAACATGTTAACTTAATTTCATTAAAAAATCGAGCAGTGTTTCAAGTTTGATAATAATGAAAAAATTATGAATGTCATTCATGTGCAGAATATAAAAGGCATTGCAAATTGTATCATTTTCTTTTATCTTGAAATTTAATAATTAAACATAAATTTATAGCCTAACCCAATTTTATGAATAGCTAACTATGCTATATGAAGATTTTTAATTAGGAATCGTGAAGTGTCAGACACGTACCGGACATGGATACGGCTCCGACACGTGTCAGACACAACATAGAGGTGAACACTTTAAATCATATTAAAAAAAGATAACACACACATGACACGTGTGTCCTAAATTAATGAATTAAAAATTTCTAAAAATAATATTCTTATGACTAAATTTAAGAAAGAATTAAATACATATCCATCATTTTTTATTGTTTACATATCTAAAACCTAAAATTCAATTTTTATATATATGCCGCCTTACGTATATATGAAAATGTATAATTCACTTTTTAAAATTGAAAATATTGATATATTAGTTGTGCTACGAATGATTTTGGTTGGCATAAATATAAAAAAAATCATAATTTAGGTGTTAGTTTTGTAAACATAATTATTCAGTGCCAAAGAAGCTAATAATCATTTTATTTATTTTAATGAATAATTGATTAAGAAAACTTAAATCTTGATGCAATATAAAATAATGTATGCTTCGATTTATACATTTTAATTATTTTTAAATACAATTTAATTTGTTTTAATATATATATATATAACATTAACTAAAACATTAAACAAAAGTTACGTCAAACAAGTTCTTAGTGTTATTAAATTTTTCTCTTTTATCTTTGTATTATTCTTAATTATTTGTTTATTTAATTATATATATTTTACTAATTTATATTATAATGACATTTCCGATGCATGATTGTGTCTTATATTTTCAATAATAGGCATGTTTTTTGTCCGTGTCATGTCATCGTATTGTCCCATGTCCATTGTCCTTTGTCCGTGTCATGTCCTTTGTCCGTGTCATGTCATCGTATTCATACAAGTGGTAGGTCCATTGAACTTGATAATTGTCTAGAAGTTCTTGGCTATCACATCATTTAGAGCCCACATACTTCCATATTGCTGGTCGGTACCGTAGTTAGAACTTGGGGAACATACGCTACATAGGAAGTGATGCTTTTGTATAAATGTTTTTTTTTTGTAGGTATATATGCGTCCAAAATGACCTTAAAACTGAAATTTTCAAAGCGGGTTTAATATGAAGAATTAGCCGACCGCACGTAGTGGGATTAAGGCTTTGTTTTTGTTGTTGTTGTTGTTGTTGTTGTTGTTGTTGGGTTTAATATGAAGAATTGCATGCTCAAAGGTGTTGCCATCTTGGATATAAATTAGGCTTGTAGGGCTTTACTTGTGGAATGATTCAGGACTAATAAAAGGGCTTTTTTTAATTTTCCTGCAAAGTGATGCACATTTTTTTTCACAAATTCATAAAATTTCTTAACTTGATTGCCACATCCAGTTAGATTTTTCATAAACCATTTGGATTGTTTCTTCTAGTCCACGGTTTAGCTCCATGTCTGATTGGCACTTGCTTACAGTCCTACCAAATTAAGGCTCCTAAACCCCTCTTCCCGTTCGTTGGTCTTAGCAATAAGATTGAAATCATATGGATATTTTCTGTGATCAAAAGTCTTATCAAAATGCATCTCTTTGTCCAATATTCTAGTTAAGAAATGCTTATTAAATTGTAGTTGTGGGATTCATGTCTGCCTGATAAATAGGTCTCTACTGACCTGATCCCTGATTCACTAATGTTATAGTAAGCACGTGGTTATGATTTTCTTCCCCTCATCTTTTTCTAGCCTCACTTTTTAACACATTATTCCTGTTGCTTTCATTTTTGGTAGAGAATTTTCTTGTGCATCTTTAACTGTAAAGACCTAAAAGACAATTCTTCTTGTGTGCAGTTAGAGTATGATATTCTGGAATATGTTGTAATTGAACGTTTGGCACAAGGTGGGCGTGAGAAGCTAAAAGATGATGGACTTAATTTATCAGACTGGCTCCAGTCTCTTGCATGTTTTTGGGGTCACTTGTAAGGATCTTCCCTCTTTGGATACGACAAATTTTACTGGCATAACTTTGTGACTTTTTTATGATATCTTATAGATGTTGTTGATCATTTGTACATGTTTTTAGGTTTGTTTAGCACTTTCGTGTTTTTGCTTCTGTATTCTATAGGTTTTTAAGGTGGAATATGACTTGTTTCTCACGTTTCCCAAAGTCTGTAGTTCATTAAAATTGAACTTGCATAATAGCAACATTTGGTTGATTTTGCCTACAGAAACTGTTACTCATGTGATTTATGTCTAACATTGAATAACTTCTAATTTTAAGCATTTTTATTTCCCCAACTTTCTACGATTGTCCAATTCATGCTTATGGCTATTTTACAGTTGATGATAAAAGACCGTTAATATATATATATATATATATATATATATATATAAAGAGCACCGCAACACAGCTCTGCCTCCAAAAACACGACGCGCGAGCACTTCAACTTCAACGACGAAGACAAAACATGGAAATAGACGACGCGAGAGATCCCGTGTAGTAGACGCTAGGGTTCGCCATGAGGTGACACCCTAGCAGAACGGAACATATATACGGCCCTCGTCTGCGCCAGACGACACGCTAGGTCGTGCCGACGTTAACGTCTTCTCGACACTCTCAGCAGGAGACGCCGACTGCTTCGTCCCTTCGAGGAGACATCGACTGTTACGGGTTTTTGGGATTCAACAGGAGACGCTGACGGCTATGAGATCTGTTATGACTTCGACGATGCGTTCCTATGCCAATGCACTTACCGACGACTTTCTTATTCCCACTCGTGCTCCTCTTTCAGGTTCAGAGTCTGGTTTTCATATTGGCAAGTCCTGCAATGTTCCTCAATCTTTCCTTTCATGACGCTCTTGAAGGTGGTGGTGATCACAATTTCATTAAAAAGTTTGACAAAAAATAGAAAATATGCTCTTATTTTCACTGAGGTTGAAACCAGCACTCTCGCGTTCTCTTTGTGTTTTGCTCTAGTACGGAAATTCCTTTATGGTCACCCGAAATTGGAGATCATTCCGAAAGAGTTTGATGCTATGAAGCTATTGGGTAGTTGGAATATTGGCTTACTTGTCGGTTGACATATACTTATTAATTTCTCTCACGATGACGATTACACTCGCATTTTCTCTCGAAAAGTTATCAAGATCGACAACCGTTTTATGAAAATTTTGAAGTGGATTGTCAATTTTGGTCTAAAAGCGGAGTCCCTTATCATTCTTGTTTGGATAAAGTTTTCGGGTTAAAATTACATCTATTCAACTTAAAAATTCTCTACTCTTTAGCAACTGTTTACGGTAAGTCTCTCAAAATTGATAGTCCTACGTTTGCTGTCACCAAATCCTCTGTGACTTGTGTGTTAGTTGAGAGAGATCACTCAACCAGCTCCGGATGAGGTATGAATTAACATTATTCACAACGGGTGTTGACAAAAAGTTGAAATAGAATCACACCTTTCTTATTGCTCTCATTGTAGTATGTTTGGCCACAATTCTACTATTTGCTATCGTTTGCATCCTCATCTAAGGCCGAATATCGCTAAAAATCTTCCACCTACCATCTCTGCTGAGAAGGTGCAACCCGATCCTCTTTCTAACACCGCAGTTCCAGATGAAGATCCAAAATTTGCTGATACCACTCAATGTTATTGAAGAAGACCCACTTACATGTCATGACACACGAGAATGTTCCTGCTCTCCTGATTCAATAAAAGATCAGCTTGTACAACAAGTAGTTTGAAAACCTACACATGTCTGACACACTTTAGAACTTTTCACTGATCAGGTGAGTCAATCTTCGGATGAGGAATGATGGGTCTATTCCAGGAGGAAGAAAAAGAACAGAGGCCAACTTGAGCTCGAGAATTTATTGGATGATACATTGGTTACTACTAGCAATGACACTCATCTTACCAATTTATTAACTGGCTCCTTCCCTAAAACTAGAGGCAGAGGCAAGGCAAAATTGGGTCGCTCTCTAGCTACTTGATACCCCGTATTTTGGCACTTTTTAGTTTTTTTCTTTAGGTCTATCATGTATTTTGCTGTATTTTCTCTTTTTAGAAACATTTGATGTGGTGATTATTGTGTGAGCAGGGTGCCATGTTTGGGTCTTCCCATACAATATATCTGTATCTTACTTTCTATTTAATATATATATATATATACATATGCCTGTATTTTATTTAGTTATAATTTATTAGAATTATGTTAAAGTTCAAATTAAATTTTTCATTTTTAAAAGTTGGTTTTAAGTATATATATTGTATAAATATAATTCGTATCATTAAAGATTGTCATTTTCATATGCCACACATCCTGTGACACTTTATGCCTATAGCTCGTCTCCTCCTTCACATGTCTTATTTTGTGTTAACAGAATTTAAATAAAATAATAATATGTAAGTACATAAGTTTTAATTATTTTATATATAACACATTATTATTTGAAATAATAATGTGTTAAGAAAGGAAGATGTAGACCTAAGATGACTTGGGCGTATTGAATAAAAAATGATCTTAATTTATTAGGATTAATAGAACACAATGGAGAAAAAGGATTCATGTAGCCGACCCCACTTAGTGAGATAAAGGTTTTGTTGTTGTATATATAACACGCTATTGCATAATCGCGTCAAAACATTATATTTTTACTTTGCACAATTTGTTACAACATGATATTTTGAGGGCTGCACAATTTGTTGCTTAAAATTGACATAATTTTTGACTTCTCATCATGCTAAAATATCAATATTTCTCTCTAATATATTTATGTGTTGGAATGTTAATATATTAATTTTTAATTTTTTTTTTATCTGCGTAATTTTTAATTGCTTGGTACAATTTCTCACCTTACTATTAATTTTGGTATTAAATTTATTCAACTATTAAAACCACACTGTGCTTTACTATCAATATCGCTTTATCTTTAGAATTATCTAGTAATCCTGGCATCCAACTCCTGAAGTTAGATAATTTGTCTTCAACAGTCGGGTAAAAAGGGATCAATGGTATTGGTATTATGAGCTTATGCCTTATTTCTGATGAATCTTTAAAATCTTTAGTTAAATGCTTTTTTTTTCCTTCTGCTCTTATAATTCAATGATTTTCTATTGATCCTATGCAAAAAAATAAGAGATGGGCTACCATCTCCTATCTTATTAACCTACTTGTAGGTGCAATAGCAAGGGATTAATCCCTCATCTACTTCGTATCACAATCCACCACCTCCTCTGCACCTCATCATCAACTTTAAATGAATGAATGAATAGTAGCAAACACCTCATTATTATCCTTTTTATCCTCCCTATGTACGAAAATTTGAACAAAATTTGTTAGGCATCCAATTTATGCTCTAACGTTGTTTGATTATTCTCAAATTTAAGTTGATTGTTCTTCAACTCTTATGCTGTAACGAAAAATGTTTCAACTCTTTGTACGAAGGCATGTGTTAACGTGTAGTTGATTGTGCTTCCGTTTCCTGTCCTGCATTTTTACTTCATGGTGGTGCTTATTTTTTTAGAACTTTGATTGGAATGGGTAGAATCTTACAACAGACTTATAGTTGAGCAGAGAAAAAGATATTAGATAACTATCTGGGTTTAGTGTTGAACAACGTGTTTAATTCTAAGTTAGCAAATATGTAACATTACTAATCTTGAACATATGATTAATGGAGAGACCGGCATCGTGGAACTTTGCCACTGCTTGAACACGCTCTCTAATTTCTAGATATAGAAATGGTGCTTGTAAGAGGAAGGGTTGAGCAGATCCTTGATCGAAAGGTTGCATGAGCAGATCCTTGATCGAAAGGTCGCATACCTATTTAACGAGAGTTTCAACTTCTATTTGTAAAAGATGGAGGTATTTAATTCTGAAATGAACTTTTAAAACTAAATAATGAGAATATTTCTCCAATTGTGGTTTTTATGAGCTATGTAAATTCAAATTTCCTAGTTTTAATTGTTCAAATATAAAAGATTAGTTAGTTTCTTGGAATTTGACATATGGTTATGTAAAAAGCGCATTGAGAGTTGGGGAAACAAAGGTGCAAATTATTAGTAAGCTTTGATCAAATGTAGGATCAAGAACTTAAAAGTTTGAATAGGTACGTCTTCTAGGAAGAAGGATGAGTTCAAAAAATATATGGGATATGCTAGAATACACCTCGAGAAGAGATTATGATTGATGATGAGATGAAATTGATAGTGATTGATTTTATGAGAGAAATAGGAAGAAAACAACATATTTTAGTCCATATGCCTATTTATGTGATTTTGGTTGTTGTGATGTTGTCTTTTGTTTAACTTGGAATTCTCAAATTTCTGTTGTATTTTCTCTTTCTATCCTTATTTTCATGTATTAGAATATTTTACATAATTTTATTTAAGTGCTTTTACTAAGTTCCTTCTCTCGAAAAAGAACCTATTGATTCTCTCCCAATTGGTTGGATTGTGGGTGCGGTGATTTACTTCATAGGTGAGGTCTATGGTTCAAGCCCAAGATGACCTAATTGCACTAGAGAAAAGAATAGAAGAAGCATCTGACTTTTTCATGCATGCTTCGCTTGGCTCGGGAGATATAGTTCAGTGGGTAGAGCTCTGCTCTTGCAATTGGGCGTTGCAATTACGGTTTGGATGTCTTATTATCCAGACGATTATGGTAGTATCTTATAATTGAATTGGCGGCTCATTTTTTTTAAGGAAAGGAGTAGAGAAGAGGATCGAAACATGCCACTAATAGTCTTCTGAGACGAAACGATGGGTTGTCAAGAACGTAGAGGTAGGATGGGCAGTTGGTCAGATCTAGTATGGATCTTACAGGTATGATAGTTGGAGTCAATGGCTCTTCTAGGGCTCTCTCATATGGGATCCCAAGGAAAGAGGATCAAGCCGGTGCTTGCGAATAATTGGATGCATTATCTCCCTTCAGCCTTTTGAGCAAAATGCGGCAAAAGGAAGGAAAATCCATGAACTCATCGTTTCCACCATGTAGAATCTATGAGATCTCCCCAAGGATGCTTTTGTCATCTAGGGGTTGCAATCTGACTATAGACCCTATTCAATAATTGGAAGGCGTTAGTTGTTCGTTCTCTGGTTGGGCAGTAAGAGTCGAAGAAGGGCGATCACTCGTTTTTAAAACCAACATTCTGAAGACCAAAAGTCGAGTGGAAAGGGGGGAGTACTCTTTGTCACTGGTTCACTTGTAGCTTGATTCTCCGAAACCACAAGAATCCTTTGAATGTTATTCCAACTCAACACCTTTTTGAGATTTTTGAGAAGAGTTCTTTGGAGAGCACACTACGATGAATGTTGTAAGCTTTGCTCGAGGGTGAGGGGAGTTATTGTGTTGTTTGTCATTGGTCTCTGCAGTAGAATCAACCGGAAAAGCATGATAGGTGGTTTACTCTTTGGTGGATGTCAACAGTTCAAGTTTGATTATCCCCAGCCCGTGATCTTAGTTGATTCTATGATATCACTTAATTTATCTAATTCAGCAGTTCGGTCTATGATTTATCATTCATGTATATTGATAAGATCATTCCATTTAGCATCATTTTAAGGTAGCACAACCTTTCCCTAGATAGTGAGTTTCAAATGACGAAAGGCTTATAGTATCAAGGCATCAGGAGATGAGTACAGGCGTGGCAAGCGATGAAATGCTTAGGAGTTGAATATAAACTTGAATCCTTTGACAGACAAGAGACAACCTGACGAACTGAAACATCTAGTAGCCAGAGGAAAAAATAGCAAAAGTGATTCTCATTGTAGTGGCGGGCGAAATGGGAGCAGTCTAAATAGTGCATATAGGGTTATGGGAGAGTAATACAAGCACCATGCTACAAGGCGAAGCGATGGAGTGCTGCACCCTAAATGAGTTTCAAATGACAAAAGGCTTATAGTACCAAGGCATCAGGAGATGAGTACAGGCATGGCAAGCGATGAAATGCTTAATGAGTTGAATATAAACATAGATCTGAAGATTCCTTAATAGGTCAACTTTTGCAACTAATGTTGAATCCTTTGGCAGACAAGAGACAACCTGATGAACTGAAACATCTAGTAGCCAGAGGAAAAGAAAGCAAAAGTGATTTTCGTAGTAGTGGCGGGCGAAATGGGAGCAATCTAAATAGTGCATATAGGGTTATGGGAGAGCAATACAAGCGCCATGCTACAAGGCGAAGCGATGGAGTGCTACACCCTAAATGGTGATAGTCCAATAGCAGAAAGCATCACTAGCTTACAGTTTGACCCGAGTACCATGGGGCACGTGGAATCCAATATGAGTTACAAAGGGCCGCCTTTTGGAATGCTAAATATTCCTGGGCAACAGATAGTGAAGTAGCGTTGTGAGGCAAAGGTGAAAAGAACCCCAATTGGGGAGTGAAATAGAACATGAAATCTTGAGCTCTCTAGTAGTTGGAAGAGTGTGATCTCTGACTATGTGTTTATTGAAGAATGAGCTGACAACTCATTTGCAGTGGCTTGGTTAAGGGAATCCATCTTAGCCATAGCAGAAGCCAGTCTTCATAGGGTGATTATCACTGCTTATTGCTATTCAACGAGGTCAGGTTGTGTTTTTGATATACTTTTCACTTTGCTGTTAGATTGTTGTTACATTCGATGTATTGCATTTACTTTTTTGTATGCTCATGTAGATTTGTATTATTATTATTATTATTTTGTTGCATTTCATTATTTTTTACCCAAATTGGACGGATGTACCCCACAAGTTTGGTTTTGCTGTTGTTATTCAATTATTAATAATTTCTTCCAGGTGCAAGAAGTACCCCTCAATGGAGTTGAGAGGCCTTTTCCAGTATCTTGTTAACCAATTGAAGAAGGGTGTGGGCATTGAGCTTGTTTTGCTTCAGGTATTTTTTAATATTGTTGTTGTCTATCTTTTTTTTTCCTTCAACACGTTGCTTCTTTGTTTTATTGTTTTTTAAATCAAATTTACAGGAGCTTATTCAACAAATGGCAAATGTTCAGTACACTGAGAACATGACTGAGGAACAACTTGATGCTATGGCAGGAAGTGAAACATTACGTTTTCAAGCAACTTTATTTGGTATGGCTAGGAACAACAAGGTAGGATCTATTATTTTGTTTACTTCTAAAAAGATTTTCTTCAGCTTAGTTATTTATAGATTTGCAGTAGTAAGTGTTCATCTGCTATTCGTAGTAAGTGTTCATCTGCTATTTGAGAAGCGCATTTTAAAATTAGGGGAATTTACATACATAGCAC
>NW_018164839.1:105891-143788 GCF_001263595.1 Phalaenopsis equestris | reverse complement strand
AATAGGCTACTTACTGAGCTGAAAGAGAATATTCAATTTAGCTATATTCCGCCACTGTTTTTTTATGACAACTATAATTTTCCTGAATTTTAGTTGGAACCTTTTTGTGAGTTTAGGGGTTTGCTGAAAAGGATCAGATTCATGTGGAATCCAGGTTTTATTGTTATCTTAGTTTTTCAAGCAATTCTGCATGAAAAAGCTATGAAAGAACTACATGCTGACATATTTAAGGTGGAACTTAATGTGCGATGCTCTTTGAATTCCTCTGGAGTGCATAACATGGAGTTAGGATGATGTATTTATTTTTGCCGAATTTGTTTAGGATGCACAGCCTTCATAGTAACATTTAGCCATTTCTATAATGACTTTGAAGAATACTTTTTAGTCCACGAGCACAAATGTTAAGGACATATATTCTTTGATGGTAGTGTCTCGGTCTTTTTAGCACTCATTCAATGTGAGGGGACGCTAAATTTTCTTACTTCTTCATAAAAAAAAAAAAATAATAAATAAAAATAAAAAAAAACACAAAAACACAAAATGCTATGTAACAATCGTGTCCAAGACAATTTCTTGAACTATGCTAACTTTTTTGCCAAACGTTGCGGTGTTGGCATGTTGAGTGCCAATAAGTTTCCTTAAAATTGAATTATAGTGGAAGCAACCTTACTGAGTTAGATCTGGGGTTGTCTAGATGTTGTTTAGGAATCTAGGAGGAAGTTTGGATGGGTGCAAGGAAATCAAAATGAGATGGAATAATCAAGGTGTTTTTGGGAGAGGAAGGGGCAACATCTATCTGGAGGAAAAATAGTAAGAATAGAGAAGCCGATTGCTAGGTAGAGGTATAGTCGTTGAGGAGGATTCATTACCTATTCTTAATCAATCTACGTACATAGCACGTCAAGGAGAAGAAGGCTGCACACTCAAAAGAGGAGAGAATCAGTAATACAATATCCAATAACATAAATATAGGTAAAAAGTATTATAACTGATTTTAGTAAAAGTATTTATATTAAGGAAAGAAAAATTACCCTAATTCTAATTCATTTTTGTGTCACTAACTTTTGCTGCTTTTTGTTCTATCTTCACAAATCTAAAATTGTTAAACCTGTAGGCTATTTGAATGATATACTATCATAGCTTGTGCTTCTTTTCTATTTTTTAGAGGCATGCCTAATAACATGAAATGTTATGGCATGCGTTTGGTTGATTCTTAAGTTTTCAATCTGGTGATTACCTTAGAAGCTAAATTATGCTTTAAAAAAATACACAATTTACTTCATGGTCACAGTATATCTCTTTTAAGGGGGTACATACACACCACATAATTTTTATATATTTACGTATTTAACACCAAAAATTTTATATGTACTTAACATAACACTTTGATGTAATAATGACATCAAAACATGTGCATAAGAATTTATTTTTTTTAAGGAAAATTAATTTTTTGTGGTATATTTTATATGATTTGAAATATTTTTTATGTTGTATAAGTATGAAAGTGTTTGTACTAGATATATGAATATATTAGGAACTGTGCTGTATGTATGTAAATCCCTTTGCTTTAATCAATAATGATTTGTTTTTTTGATCATTGTTATGGGTTGGGGTGGTCGTTGTAGGTGGAGTAAGCAATCATTTATTATTGCAATATTTAATATGATATGGGGATCATATCTATTGGATGCTTAATTAGACTAAGAATGATTGTAACTTGGGCATTAGATTGTGAAGAGAGAAAAATAATTGAATTCATTAAGATTTTGTTGACCTAATCTGTTGATGAATATAGCTAGTGGTGGTGATTCCTAAATTGTACCATTGAGATTGTAGTCAAGTTCGCTAAAATTTGTAGGTTGTTTGGATGCTTGATCATAACCAGGATGCAAGAAATATATTCCATTGGATGGTGATCAAGGGATAATAGAGTTGAGGTGGCTCGCCAAAGCCTTATAAGCTCGACCAATTATATAAAGGACTAAATGAGTTATTTTTGAATTCAAAGAAAAGTTTCTTGTGTTTTTGGAGTCTTTTTGAGAATGATAGGATTTTGCATGATTTGTGTTGTTAGTTAAGGATGAGATTGACTTGAATTTAACTTTAATTTGCTTTAAAATTACCTATATATGTGCTTGATTATTGCTACAAAAATCCACTAAAATTCCTTTCAAAACCCTCTTTCTTCTCCTTTCCCTCTTCTATAGCTGCCAGCCTATCCAACATCCTAAATTTTAGCATCAGCCTTCCTACTTTCTGCTACTTTTAGAGTGGCCGACACCCCTCCTTCCTCTTACAGCCTTTGATGCTTTCTATTATCTAGCTGCTGATTGCCCTTTCCTTTGCCATCTTTTTTTGCTGTGTTCTAGATCTGATTGCGACTCATAGAGAAGGGAAATGAACTCTAATTGTTATTTGCAACATTTTAAAAGTGGCATTCAACACCCTATTTTTTGTTAACCAAGAAAGTAATCCTAAACTAATGGTAAAATTTTTGTTGTAGAACTAGATGAAGACCTAATTTGAGTCTTTGAGAGGAGAATTCATGTACAACTAGAAACAACTCTTGGGATACTTTTTTTTATTTGATTGATAGATCATTCAGGAACCTCCAAACAAGTTCCTAAAATCTTTTTGAATCAGTTATATCTTTTTGTTATAGACTTACTTTGGAGCATCAAGAGGTTACTATTGAATCAAAGTACCTTAAAGAGTCACTAGTGAGGAGTCAGCGAAGTTTTGACTAATAATGCATGTTTCTTTGTGTATGGATTTCTATTCCTTAAACTTGTACGTATTCATATGAAAGCTGCCCTAATTCATTATCTATTTGATCTCTATTTCTTAAACCAAAAGTAGTTTTGGGTATCTGTAATGTATCTGTGGCTATTTACTGTCTATGTTTCTCAGTTTTTCAACATGCCTGTATTATTCTTTTTTTTTTAATCCTCCGAAGTGGTCATTTTGTCTGTTTATTATTTTCTGTGGAAATTTAAATTTTTGTGTACATGTTATAGTTGTTTTTCTTAGGATGTCATTGAATTGTCATGCTGTTTTTGCTTGTTGTGAGGCTTCTTCAGCTTGCTACCTCCTTTCACTCCTCTGTTTGCCTACTTCACCCCAAGCTTTTATCATCCAACTCTGATTTTCCAACTTATGTTCATACCAGTTTTTCATTTTACGGCAGTTTTAACATCATTTATTTGTTGTAAATGTACTGAGAATGCCTAAACCTATTGTAAATGTTTCATCACAATTACGTGATACCCTTGCAACAATCATATTCTTTGTGTAGTGTTTCTTTGACTGATTGTCATCCTTTTTTCTTTATTTCCCTCCTTTATTCTATCATCACATATAGTTTTATACTTCACTTCATATTTTTCTCTTACCTATGTTATCTACAAAAGTTTCACATTCATGTTATTACAATAGCTGATGTACCACTTTGATCTTCATTCCAAATATTATCGTTTCTTATTGTGTTTTAGTTGAATGTGTTGGTCAGATTTTTTCTCATATTGTATCACTGTAATCTTATCTTGCAGCTCACAATGCCTGTAGAGTACCGCAACCGCCTTACAAAAATGGTATGCTAGTATTTTTCATTAATAATTCATGATGGATTACGTATATCTTATAATGATGCCTTTATTTAAAAATTTATCGTGATAAAAATATTTGTTTTTATAGTAGTTAACAGCCATGCAATTTGTTTTAGTTGGATTTAGTTTTGAATCTATGATTTCTTCTATAAGAAAGTTAAGCCAAAGTACCAATTTTTTTGAACTTCTTATTCTGCATGCATGGTGCTATCTAGCAAACTGAGAAAATACGGGTTATTGTAGGCTTTATGAATAACTTGCCATATCACTCCCTTTTACTTTTTGGCTCAAGCTTGTATGAATTTCCTTTTTGGATAATTTAAAGGTTGAATTGACTAAAAAGTGGAAGGGTACATGATGACATGGAACTTAATTGGTAATCAATGCCTTATCCCATGGTGGAAGTCTCATTTTTTGAAATATTTTAGAGAGGTTTTATGTGGCAATGCGGGGGGTGATTATGGATTGCACTTCTTGATCATGCACCTGGAAGATGGCATGCCTAGGGTCCATGAGGGGATTGTACATATGCCTCTTGTTTCCTTGAGTGATATAGAAAGAACATGACTAGGCCTAGCTCATTCAATTTACTTCAGCACTTACATATCCAAGTAGCATATGATCTTGTACTATTGAACATTAAGAATAGACTAGTGTTTGCTTATATTTGTGAAGCTATCATACTAAAAGAAAACATACTTTGAAGGGAAGACATAGCTGCTTTGCAATTAGATGGCAGAACTTTAAAAGGTTGAATTGAGTGGTTAATCCTCAAAGATAGTGTGAAGAGTGACAAAGTTTAACTTTAAAGTTGATCCAAATTTAACGTGGTATAAATTTTCATTTACATTAAGATGATTGCAATAAAAGTTCTAGTAGATCTGATTGATAGATTTTGCAAAAATTAAGAAACTTGATGGTTAATGAAAAGGTACAAAATGTTGTCAAGAAAAAGAAATGTATTTTTTAAATAAAAAAAGATATGATTGAGGTGTACAATAAATATAAGGAAGCTTGAACTCAGGTTATCTTTTATTTTTTATAAAAAAAAAAAAACTATCATTTGGTTAGAATTCTGTATAGAATTTGTGGCTCCACCTTTTTTAAATAAAATTTAGTACATGTTGGAAGTTTATATGAAATTAAGGCACCACCTTGCTTTAATAAGATTTGGTATGCATCCTTTACTGATGTTTATTGTAGTCTGAAATATTGCGCCTCCTTGTCCTTTTGAATGCACCTGAGGTGAACAGTATAGTACTAATAGTCTATCAGGCTTTAACGAAGCTTTGGACCTCTTACATGATTTTTTGATGCAGGCAAAATGGTTTGCTGACTCTTCATTGGTTCCATCTAGGCTCTTACAGGAGCGCTGTGAGGTGACAAACTTAGAAATTATGTATTATTTTGATGCTGAACTGGTTATTATCATCACATTCTAATGTTGTCTTTTGTCATTGCAGGAAGAATTTTTATGGGAATCTGAACTATCTAAATTAAAAGCTAATGATTTGAAGTCTAAAGAGGTATGCATTCTCAGTTCACTTTGTTATTTGCTTCTAACTAATGCAGAATCTTCAATGCTTGAACTGTTTTCAGCTTCAATCTCATTATTCGAACTGGTATCTAACATTTAGCAGAGCTGTAAACAGTTAAAGCTAGGTGTGATAGATTAAGAAACACTTAAGTATACAAAAGTGTGGGAAATAACTAGCAGAACTAAATTTCTGTAGTTAAATAAACAAATGACTCAATTATTTGTGATAAAAAAAATAACGGATACCATAAAAGTAAGTTCAATAAATTACAAAAAAATTGACTATTTTCTATGGAGGGATTATAGATGGTGGTTTAGACCTTCTGTGGTGCCATTAGGTTCTTTTGAGGGTGGATGTACTTGAGATTTATTTTGTAGGTGCCACGCTAAGATGGTCTCCATCTGTCTTTCTTTCTGTGACTACAATTATTTTAGAGTGCACATTTCATATTGTAGTAACAATTGTACGGGGGGTTCTTTTTTTTTTTTTTTAATTCTTCTTTCTTTATTGGTGTTGTAAGACTTTGTAAGCGGATGACTAAACTTTTGAGTTTGCCATTAGGAGCTTTCTACAATAAAACTTTGCTTGTAATTCCCAAATATTTTTGGTGTCGCAAAATTTGATTATTTCGGAGTATCAGTCTTATCTTGAAGCTTTATTTTTATTTTATTTTATTTTTTTTGTTTTTTGAGAAGCCTATCATTTTCTTCATCTTAAAGATACCTTCTTTTGTCTTTTTGACATCAACTTGCTAGGAGTTTGTAGTTCGCTTGTTAGCTCCCCTGATCCCATTAATATCTTGGAGGATCTTATAGATTCGGGAGAAGAGGTTCTTTTTTCTTTTCTAAAGCTTTGCATGGGTACCTGTAAAAAAAAAAAAAATAAAAAAAAATAAAGATTGTCCCTTCATTGTACCTTTTAAATTCACCATATCGCTTTGATGTTTTTCCAAGTGGGGATGGTGACTCTAGAATCTATCATTGGTAAAAAGTGTCCTAGGTTCTCAACGCTTGTGGATGAATAGTTTCTTGCCTTTGGTATCGCCTGCAGCCGATTTGGAACGTAAGGGGCTTGCAACATGTGAGAATGCTTTCAACATACTAATTGAGTTGAGTGTTTGTTCAATGATAGAGAGAGACAAGTCTATCTTCCAATTGATTTGAAAAAATTGCTCTCTTTTTTGTGTCTTTCTTCATTTTTCTTTGGTTTTATTATGTCAAGAAATGATGTTTGCCTCTGTAGGTGCCATGGTATTGTGAGACACTATTTATGTCATAGAAATGGTTGAGGGTAGATCTACGTGTCATGTTAGTGTGAGGCACTATTCATGTCATGGAAATGGCTGCGAGTAGATATATGCATGTTTGGGTGAGGAGATTTAATACATGCCTTCATTGAGTTTGTGAACGGACAACATCTCTCCATAAATTTTTCATATTCTTTATATTAAAAAGGTTATTATGCTTGTTCTACTGCTCTACTGTATGTTATAATGGTATGAGTGACCTTGACATATACCATAATGGGGTGAGCATGATTTACATAAATTATATATGTTGTAGCCGATGTAGTTGGTGTTATGCTTGAGTCGGTGGTCATGCTATGTTTATACATGTGACAAAATGGGTTTGTAGCCAGAGGTAGGGTGTTGAAGCTTTTGGGTTGGGAGGTTGTGGATGTAGGTTACTATTTATAGCTAGAGCAACTGTTGAGGTGTTGAAAGAGGAAGAAAAGTGCAAAAGAGATTAGGCTCATGAGTGGGATTGGGAAAGCATACTATTGGCATCCTTGATGGGAGCAAGAATGAGATTTATGGGTGGGATTGGGAAAGCATACTATTGGCAAAATTGTAAGAAGAGATATGAACCTTGAATGAAGAATTGTAAATGTTGAGGGTCGAAGTGTTAGCATTGGATGGATCAAGATGTAGAGTGGATGGATATGGACAAAGAAGAGTTGAGAGGAAGGACAAGAATAGTGGGAGGCTCACACATTTGACATCTTCATGCAGTGGAGGAGCTGAGGGCATCACACATCACTATTTATGGGTGTGTCGGCCGTTTTAATTTTAATTTTAAAACTTTAATCCTTAATGATTTTTGTTGAAAAAGAGATGTAATTTTGTAGATATGAAAATAATTTAAATATAAATATAATCTTTGAAGGTAACATTTTAATTTTCGAATAGGTGAGATCAAACGGGTCTCACAGTTTTGAATAAGTTGGATGAATGAGCGCGATACCACAAGTAATACATTTATTCCGAAGAATAAACATATCACTTGTAGTAGGAACTCAATCACCTAAACTAAAGAATTTGTGACATCCGTTTGATCTGCGAAATATTTTATATAAGACCAACAAGTTCCCCTATCTAACATAAGGATTCAATAGAGTTTATTTTATCCGAGTTCTAAGTTCCCTATAGAGGCAAACCCCTATAGTTAATTACATCCTAAGTGACCGGGGTCACTTAAGAAAACTCTCGATTAAGATAAGTGGTTTTGCCTTCAAAATTTGAAAGTTTAGGTTTCCAAGATTGGATATAGGAAAATCAAATGAGAGTAGCTCAAAATAGGAATAATTATTTTAAAGAATCCAAATGAACTAAAAGTAGGGAACGTCACAGATCTAGGATAAACCCCGGTGACTTCCCAATCTATTATTTGGATTTATGCCTTTGAAATGATGTTGTTTAATCTTTTAATCCTGCAATTTATTTTAGAATTTAGGACATATATTTGCATGATATCTGATCGTGCAAATAGCCTAAAAATACAGAAGGATTTACACCGTAACGTACGGTAACCTCGGAATCCTAAAGCGTTAGGACTTATAATTGCACAACCAGAGTTGTGCAAAAGCCTAAATGTGATATGTGAGGGTTTACGTTGCATTAAACAAACCACCTCGAACTTCTATGGGTTGTTATTTAAACTAAGGAAAGTGATCAGTGTTATGAATGTGGTTTGATGTTCCAGATCCATCTTGAAGTTGTTCCTCATCGTGCTACCCACCATGTTCGCTCCAAGCTCTTCGTCGTAGCACCTTCGGGTTCAGTGTTAATTCCTATATAACTACTAAGTTTTCTTATACTAAGGTATAGTGAGTATCAAAACAATAAAGCATGTAGTATTCATATATGAAAAAGAGACAGTAGAGTGTGCAGTAAAAGGGAAAGAACAGTATCACATACTGGAGAACGATATAACGTACTAGAAGAACAATATACATGTTAGGAGAATAGTAAAAAATGCTATGAAATAAAATGCTATAATATAAATCAAACCTATATATCTAGGAGGCCTGCTGCTCTTTTAAGCTAGCTAGCATTCACTGTTTAAACAAAAGAAACATTGCCTGGAAAAACTCGAGAAAATCAATAAATAATTCACGGTGGAAAACTCGGGAAAATCGACGACTAATAATTCAAATAAAACTATCAAAACCTCGGGAGAAATCCTGAAGAAAAGACCGCGAATGTTTTTTCCAAAAATTATGATAAAACATACGAAAAATCCAAAAAATAGGGGACCACAAGCACTTAGGTTGGGGCTAGGCTCAAATATAATATATTTGTACTCGAGGGACGTCAAAGACTACTCGACCACCCAGATGTATAAAGCCCGACACTCCACTAGAAGGATGTCCTACTAAATCTAACTTGGGAGGGTACTCCTTAGCCCAAAACAAGTGATCAACAGGTGGACAACCAAATTGTAATACATATTTGAAATATATTATTTTTGGTATGCATATAGATTTCAGACATACAAGAGGAAAGTTGGATTAATTTTTGTAGTGAAAATATTTTTATAAATATTATATCTGTTCTTATCAGTTTCGGAAAGAATTAGTTGTTCGCGAGTCAATTACACCGTCGGACGTAGGATCACCAACATTCTAAAAAGGTACGGGTCTCCCGCTAGTCTTATATCGGTGAATGATACTTTCATCCTACAGTTCATCATGTCCCAGGATTGGGTCTTGATGTTGTAGGATGAGATATCATTCAGCCATATCACCGACGTGCCTTTGTTATCATCTTCCTAAGCCCCAAAATAAAACCAACCTACTTGCGATCTTGCTTGATGGCTTCACATATAGCAAAAGACTATACATGAGCACTTATGTACCGGACATAAGCACAGAAAACCGAACCAAGAAACAATGACCAAGAAGGAATGAAAAAAAAGAATAAAATGGGGATGAGAAAGAGGAGGAACTGATTCACCCAAAAGATCAAAAGAGTAAAGGGTGAAACAATCCTCAAAACTGTACAAAGTAGCCTAAAAGAGAGCCCAAGATCCTTAAATCAATCCAAAAATGATATCACTTTCTCAAAAAAATTTTATAATTGGATCAACCCGTGAAGGGTATCCTTTCCAAAACTTTATTTCAAATAGATTGAAGCAGACTTAAGATGCTCAAGACTAACATAACAATGTACTCATAAGCTCCATCACTCATATGAACTCACTTGTCCAAGTTTGAACCTAAATATGATATCTCTATTATCCAAACTTTGAAATTGCCTTTCCAAACATTTTTTATAAGCTTTCAAATCCATCCACGAATCCAACTTATATCGACTTCATGATTTCCCAAATTAAAGTTTCAAGAACCTTTCATATTTCACAAGATGAGAGGAATTAACTAGTAGAGGGGGAACCACCAGCTCAACATATTTCATGAAGAGGTTACAAAGTTAAGGCTCACGGGTAAAGGGATAATCAAAAGAGAAAAGACACCACAGAATAGGCCCACGGGTAGGGGCAATCAAAAGAGAAAAGCCACCACAGCATAGGCCCACGGGTAAGGATAGCAAGAGGAAAAAGCCACCACACATTTAAGCCTGAACCAACCACCCTTAACATAAAAAGGACCATAGGAAAAAGCTCATGGCCAGGATAAAATGAGAAACAAATTAAATCCCAACCAACCCCAACACAAATCACAACAATAAGGCTCACGGGTAGGGGCAAAGTAGAAGACCACAAAGGCAGCAAACACCAAGTAAGACTCACGACCAAGGCAACAAAAAGGAAACCACCATAGGTGTTGCATTACATTGCCTTTGATATGCATAAGAGAGTGAATGTACAAACTATTATAGATCACTAGGACCGAACCCACCTTCATCTCATAAGGCATGACAACGCTCAAATTAAACATTCACGAATTTTTGGATATTGGAATTCACCAATTTTTGGATGACAAACTTGATTACCAATAAAAATCTTAGGAGGAGCATTAAAGAGGAGACCCCAACCAAACCATGCCCAACAAAAGTGTCAAACCGAGCCCAAAGAATGGTCCAACCAGTAAGATATTTCAGTCAACATAAATCACCAAAGAAGAACCCAAACCGAGCCCAAGGAAGAGGCAAACCGAGCCCAACATAGGGGCAAACCGAGCCCACGGAATAATTTCCAAAGTGTATTCAAATAAGACAAAAAGGGAAGTAAAAACTACAGCTCCAAAACTAGTTCTCAAAGCTAAAAGATAATTTCCAACATGTATTCGAACAAGGGGCAACAAGAGGAGCAAGAACTGTAGCTCGAAAAACTAATCCTCAAAACCAAAAGATAACTTCCATCATGTATTCGAACAAGAGGCAGCAAAGAGAACAAAAAAAAAAAAGTCCCAAACATATTTTATAAACCATAAAAATGATTTCCAGCATGTATTCAAACAAGGGGCAGCAAGAAGACAAAAAAAACGAGCCCCAAATATATTTTTTCAAACCATAAAAATGATTTCCAACAAGTATTCCAACAAGGGGCAGCAAGAAGACAAAAAAACCGAGCTCCAAATATATTTTCCGAACCATAAAAATGATTTCCAGCATGTATTAGAACAAGTAGCAAGAAGACAAAAAAAAACGAGCCCCAAATATATTTTCCAAACCATAAAAATGATTTCTAACATGTATTCGAAGAAGGGATAATAATAAAAAGCTTAAGAATTAAGTCTCGAGCCAACATTTCGTTTTGCATGTGTTTCAAATAGGCGGCTATTATCTCATGGCAACCATTGGAATGTTCCAACATTTTATCTATCATGCATTTTTTAGCAGAAGAAGGAGAAAAAAAAATTATATTATACTTCATTTTAATTGATTCTAGCAAGTATCCGTGCTTAAATCTCAAAATAAGCTTTAACTTTATTTCCACATGCTTTAGAAGAGAAAAGAAGTATTTTCAGATGCCATCCTAAACAGTCCAGAATAGAGGAAAGAAGGAGAATACCTCTTTTATGCAAATTTAAAGCAAAATTGTAAGACATATTCAAGAAAACTACTCCCACGGTAATCCTCCTCCTAAAGACCTCAAGAAACAACAACCACGAGTACTCCACACCATAAGCACCCGAAAATTTAACTTAGAGAGGATTTTCGGCAAGGCAAACAACACGCCAAGAGCACTCCCCACTCCAAGCGCGAGAGAATCAGATTTAGAGAAGATTTCCCACAGTAAAATAACACAGCCTCTCCTCTCAAAAAATTTTTCAACAAAAAACAAAACAGTGTTTTATGAAGCTCTTTTATAGGCAGAGGAGAGGGGAAAGAGCCACCAACCACCGCTTCATGGCCGAATAGAATAACAGGGACGGAATCGTCACAATAAAGGGGGGGAGCGTACAACCTCGAGAAGGAGAAAGGTCGGCTAGCTTGCTCCCTATAATTGGAGAGCCGAAAGATCGAACGGCCAGGTGAAGAAGGGGAAGAGACGGGAGAGGAGAAGGTGGCCGCGTGGATCTCACACGAGAGTTAGGATACGGACGATAGGGAGACGAGCCGAGCGCAACTCCTGTTCGAGCCACAGGATTGGAGCCACAGGACAGGTCGAACGAAAGGCCAAATGTGCGCGTAGAAGTGTAAATAGGGTTTAGGTTTAAATTAGGTTATAATTAGTGATATAATTATAAAAATATCAAAAATTTTGAAAAATAAAATTTGATTTGTGCCTTTTATTCATGCGTCATAGCATATCGAAAATGAATATCTTTTTTAGGTAATTCCGACGTTCCGGACGCACTGACGCGGTCTGTTTTGTCGTCGGAGGTTGTCCGGAGAAGTTCGTATTCTCACCCATTTTTTAGGCTCAATTTGAGTCCGATCTTGTTAAATTTAGTAAATTTTGTGCATTTGGTGTACATGTGTGGTGATAAAGTCCTCAAGTGGTTTGCCTAGGGTTCGAGATCCTATTAGGAACTTCCCCCTGAGTCTTCACATGATAGTCTTTTACCACTCGATCATAGGACGATGGTTTTGAGATCATCAATGTGAGACATCACAAGAGAAATAGGAGATGACTGAAATTTTGAAAAAGGGTGGGTTCCAATTCTAGTTTTCTAAGATGGTCAATAGGAATCCCTAGAGCTAGATCCTAGGATCTTAAGAAAAATAGTAATGACCTCAAAATGAGGTCAACACGGTGTGGAGGGATGAGCTATTTATTTCATTAATTTTTAGTATAATATGATACTTTTTCTTGACATTAACAAATAACATTTAGTTTGATACTGTCTTGAACAATAAGATGATTAAATAAATATTATTTTTGAATAAGCTAACATAGATCATGTATTTGGATTATCTTAAGAGACGATAATAATATTTATTCTAGATAACAACAAACCAACCAAACTATAACTTACATACAATATTATTACCTTAATAGTTTTGCTTTTAATTTGCATTTTTATGTAAATACCAATGAACCACTTAGTTAAAATTATTCAACAGTTGTAGATATTGACTTTATAATTTACAAATAAATTTTTAAATAGATGATTCAACAACATGAAGCTTTTATAACTTTTCCATACACAGGCATGTAAATTCTTTCAAAGATGTTTAAAAGTCTCATGAAGTATAGTTTATTATTAAATGCATGCAAATCTAGGAAAGCCTTACTGTTTTCTATAAGAAAATTTATGAGCAACAAAGAGTAAAATCAATAAGATTTAATCATGAAATGTCTGTTCAGCTCCACTTTCTAAGCCCTTTAGCTCCCCTATTTTCTTATTTGACATTTGAAAATGCATTTTTTTTATTTTTCAGCTAGAAAAATAGCCCAAAATTTTATTATTTGAAAGAATAATCAATATTATAATCAGTTTTATTTTCTTAATTTGTTAAAAAAATATAAAATATGATCCATTTAAACAACATAAAAAATACATTCTATAACATAACATGCACATTAATTTGCATTGAATCAAATTCATCTGATGTTTTTACTCTCTTGGGCCCAATTATGTCGGTTCAGTTATCGTATCTATGAGAAAAACAAGAAAGTTCTAATTTTTTTATCGAATTAAATTCTTGCTATATTTATCATAAAATCAGGTTTCATTTCTTGCTAAGTACTTTATCATAGAAGGGTTTCAAATTCTAAAGCCAAGATGGAAGAAGTCTAATGCGTGCGAGTGTTGACTTTTTGAGCGACAACTAGCATGATGAGATGACTCCCTTCTAACAAATTAATTCATTGTTTCTTATGCTAGGATAAACTATGGCACAATCAATCGTTTTCAATTTTTTTTTTTTCAAATTCAAGACTTGGGATTTTGTTTCAGTGAAATTTTAGTTGCGATTTTATTGTACGATCTTTTTAATGTAATTTTTTCAAATTTTTGTCATAAATTGCATGTTTGATTTGCATTACAACTTGAGACAATGTTAATAGTTATATAGATTTTAAAATAAGATGATATACTTTTCTGTTGCTGTCATATCATGTCTTGTGTTTATGCCCTCTATGAATGCATAGAAGGATGTTCCACTTGAAATGGTCGTAATTTGAAAGTTTAAATAGAATTATAGAGTTCTTGTATTGGAGAGAGTTTTTGTAGTATATTAATAGTTGAATACAAGTTTGTGTACATATTTTTATATATATTCAAACAAAGGGAACATGAAGGCAACAATAATAACTACAACAACAAGCCTCTATCCCACTAAGTGGGGTGGGCTACATGAATTCTTTTGCATCATTGTGCTCTATTGAGTGTCATATTTTCATTTGATTCTAATAAATTAAGATCATTATTTATACAACACTCCCAAATTTTTTTTTATGTCTACCTCTACCTTTTTTAACATAAGTCAAATATAAAACATCTACTCTCTTGATGGGTCATTAGATGACTGACGTTTAATGTGACAAAACCATCTAAGTCGACCCTCTTATATTGTTTGCCACTGGATCTACTCCAACCCTTTCATGAATATATTTGTTTCACTTTTTGTCTCTAAGTGTAAAGCCACACATGCACCCGAGCATTCTCATCTTAGTAACACTTACTTAATTTTATGCTTGTCTTTTATAGGCCAACATTATGCACCACAATGAATTGCAGGTCTCACCACTATCTTATAAAACTTTCTTTTAAGTCTAAATGGTATTTTTCTATCACATAGTAGGCCTGATGTATTCTTCCACTGCAACCATTCAGCTTGAATTCTACTAATAACATCCCCATCTATATCAACATTTATAGACTCAAGATATTCAAAACATTCACTCTTTTTAACTACTTAATCACCCATTGTTACAACTCCGTCACTAGATCTACTACTAGTAAAATCACATTCCATGTACTCAGTTTTAGATCCACTCAAATGGAAATCTTTAGATGTTAAAGTTGATATCCATATTTCAATTTTCTTCTGAAGTCTCTATAGTCTTATTCACAAGAAAGATATCATCAACGAGAAACATACATCAAGGTACATCCTCTTGTAAATGTCCAATAAAAACATCCATATCTAAAGCAAAAATATCTATGCTTAAAGCTAGTCCCTGATATGATCCAACTGAAATAGGAAAATACTTTGTCAGTTCTTCTTATGTACGAACACAAGTAACAACTCTAGTATACATAACTTTATTGACTTGAATATAAGCAATATTAACACATTTATTTTCTAAAACTCTCCATACCATTTCTCTTGGAACTTTATCATAATTGTTTTTCTAAATCAACAAAAATCATATGTAGATCTTTCTTCTTTTTGTACTTCTCCATCAATCCTCTCAATAAATCTATAACTTCTATAGTAGACTTGCCCGACATAAATTTAAATTGATTTTTGAGAAATTTTTGTATCACATCATAACCTATGTTCAAGTACCCTCTACCATAGCTTTAGTGTACGCCACGTTAATTTAATTTCTTTATAATTTACACTCTCTTGTGCATTCTCTTTATTCGTAAAAATATGAACCAGTATACACTTTGTAAACTCATCAAACATTTGTTTAGTTTCTAAAATAATATTAAAAAGTTTAGCAAGTCAAGAAATTTTCAGATCCTCTGAACATTTTCACTTCTATTGAATTGTCATAAGGTTTTACTATTTTCAAATACATTTTCTTTACAACTCTTAATTTTTATTTTACTAATACGTTGACAGAAAAAAAAATATTTTTTTATTATTTACGATATTAAGATCACTAAATTCGATCATATTTTCGGAATATTCATTAAAAAGTTTATCAAAATATCACCCTACTTTTATTGAATATCTTTATATAAAAAAAACCTTTTGATTTTCAGTTTTAATACGCTTTACTTGAATTTTATCTTTTTTTTTCTCTTTATTTGGCTAATTTATACATATATATATTTTACCATTTTTAATATCTAATCTCTTATAAAGATCATTAAAAATAGAATTCTTAGTTTTATAAATTATTTTTTTGGACTCCCTATGGTCTATCTTATTTTTATTTCGATTCTTCAAGATTTTACATCCGAACTAATTTTTATAACAAAACTTCTTATCTTTTATCATTTCTTGCACACTATTATTTCACCATGAACTATTGTTATTAATAATGGTTTTTTTTTAAATTCTCAAAGCACGTCTCTGCAGTCTGCTTAATAGTACTCGTTATTTTATCCCACATAGTAATAACTTTTTAATAAACATCTAAAACTTTAAGATTTTGAAGTTTACTCAAAAATAAATTTATTTGTGTCTGTTAAATGTCCTCATCTAATTTTATTATAAGGTTTGATTATATTTTTTATGTTCCAATCCTTCATTAGTAATCGATGTTCAATATTTAAATTTTTACTGGGAATGACCTTATAATTTTTATAATCTTCACTATATATTTTTGTAAAAAGAAATAATTAATTTGTATTTTATTAAATTTATTCTTATAAGTGATAATACACTCATTTTTTTCACAAATAAAATATTAATATCAATAAAATTATAAGCTAAAACAAAATCCGATATGACTCTATATTCTTTATTAGTCAATCCAAAATCATAACAACCATGAAAACTTCTAAAATCTTCTATCATTCTGCCTACATGTTCATTCAGATACCTTCTAACAAATTCAAAGGTATCCATTATATCAATTTTTCTAGGTCTTTCCAAATTTTTTCTTTTGAATATATATCTGAACCTATTTTGAGAGCATATACACTTATAACAATAATAATCTTAGTATGGAGGACAATCTTTGTCATTATAACTTTATCACCAATTTTATTAATTTTAGCAATACAATCTTTCAAACTTTTATCTATAATTACACTTACATCATTTTTACGTCGACTCCTATTTGAATACTAAAGTATAAAATTTAAAGTATCAATCTTTTTAACATTTTCTAAAACACATTTAGTGTTTTTAATGTAAAAGATATTTGTCTTCCTATGAACCATAATGTCTACTAATTTTATTAATTTACCCATTTGAGTACCTATATTTTAAGATAATATAACATGAGTTCCTATATATCAAGTTTATATCCTTATATTTGTTTCATAGATTAAGTTATTTGTTTGCATCCGTTTATAATGTGGGAGCCCTTGTTTATATAACACTATACATGAGCGTCAGTGTAGCGATCCTTGCACATTGTTTGTTGTATTTAGGCCATGCCATGCATAAAATACAGGGAGCGCCCTAGCATTGATATAATGACTTAAACTATTCAAGTCATAGTTTTTCTATAAAATTTTTATGTTGATTGTTGACTACCTAATACAACCCTCTATTTTTAGCATCCGCGGCTTGAGATGCCACCATAACAGTGTTAAAGGGAACATAAAAACAAAAATATAAATTTAGATTAGCTTCAATTATGAAGATTTATTCTATGCAAGAAAAACAGTTCAAAATTAGTTAGTTCTTTATTAGGATAACACTATCGCAAGATTGGGCATTATTAAACTCTAGTTTATTACAAGGATTGAAAAAATGAAGAGGGATGAGAGCTTTTGTGAATATATTTGCTAATTAATTATCACTGGAGATGTATAGAGTGATGGTATATTTTATGCGGGACAATATCTTTAGATGAAGTGACCATCTAAATCTAATTCAACATGTTTGTTTCTGTTATGAAAGATAGGATATCTAGTAATTTTGATATGTCTAATTACCATTATTAAGAAAAATAAACTTAGTTATAAGATAAACCAAATTTTTTTAAAAGAATTTTTAGCCACATCATGCTGTAAGAGGGATTAGCTATGATCTTGTATTCAACTTCAACGCTGGATCTAGCTATAATGGTTTGCTTATTACTTTCCAAAGCTATGAGAATTTTTACCAAAAACGTACGATATCCTAAAGCTAACTAATGATTCTCAATAGAGCAATCACAGGATAAGGTTCAACCCTTAAAATAATTTTGTATTTCAGCTAAATTATTTTATGTAGATTTTTTTGGATGCATACTGTTTCTTCTGTGGGTTTTGCTTATGTTAACTAACCATACCAACAATAACGTATATATCAAGTTGAGTAATAGGAGCTATTTGGCTGCCCACATTACGGGAATAATGGAAATCAAATGCACGAAATTTTAAAACTTGGATGTATTAAATGTAATTAAAATACTGTGTAAAGCTTTTGATGAATTTGGAACTCCCGCTTTAAATAAAATTTGGTGTATTTGGAAATTCAGTGTTTTCTAAATTCACTACACAAGTTGCTGCAGTCATCACTACTGCCGCCATTTAATTTTTTTGAACAGATTTAGATTTACTCGCTAACCCAAAATTGACCCAACTAGTTATGTGTATGTTAAACATGTCAAACGGTTTAGGTTTGGGTCAGTTGGGTTGAACACCGGCCGAGTTTGAGTTAGATTTCTTGGCATGCTTTTTGTTCAAGTTGGGTTTGCGACAAGCAGTTTTGGATTGAGTCATTTTTTGTTAAAATCCAACCCCGACCTACCAACTGAATTTGAAAACCCTAGGTGATATTTTAAGTTCATCCCAATTGCTTTTCAAAGTTCTGTAGTAATCCCAATTTTTTTTGTCAAACTATTGTAAAAAAATGATTTGAAAGTAAAGACACGCATTCCTTTGGCAGTCTATTGAAACCTAAAAATTGAATCCATAGGGAGCTCAAAGGTTGTTGAGCGTCCATGTGAAAACAGTCATAAGTTTGCTATTTGATGCATTTGGCGGTGTCTGTTTGTTTGGGAGGTGGAGAGTTAAGATGACTATCTCATAAATTCATATAGGAAATAAAAAGTCTTAGATCACACGAGATAATGAGTATCGTTGAGTTTAACAGATCTGCCAATAGATAGGCTGGAGGAATAGGTTGGAGTAGAGACATGAATCATCAAGCCCTCGAGCGAAACAGCATGGTTGTGTGGCTTATGTGGTGAGACTCATTAGAACCAATGAGATCACAAGTTTCGGGTTTATGGGAGCACATTGGAAGGTGTGGTCGAGAGGGACTACGGAGTAAATGCAGAGCGGTAATGCAAATCAGGTTCAAGGACGGGTGGGAAGTTTGTGAATGTGGGACGAGCAATCACTAAGGAATGCACAATGATGGGTTGGTAGAGACAATTGAGGATCGACATGTTGGGGCAAGAAGTTTGAAGGATAAGACGAGCCGTGAGGTTGTGGATAAGGATTGGCGGAGATATGAATGACTAAGGCTGGATTACCTATATTTGATACCATGTTATGGAAAAAGACTTTTGTTCTTTATTATTAATCGAATACAAAGGTTTATTGATAAACAAATAGGAAGAATAGAAAATTTTAAAAATACTATTATATCATCCATGATGAGAATATATTGCAAACATAAATAATTATTCTAATTTTGCAAATTAAACAATAAAATTTTCAAAAAGTAGTCAATGAGATTTGACAGTTTTCAGTATACCACTTTATCGTATGCATGCTTTTATATTACCAACAGGTCTAGCTGTGACACAAGCTTAGATGCATTATTTTTATTTCTGTAGTGTGACTCAAAAGTGATAGGTTCAAACCTGAAAAAAAAATCTTCATGCTAAGCAAATGTAAGGCTGGGTTTTCAGGCTCTTATTTTGCTCTGTACTTTGTGATTCCTTTTTCCTTGAGTTTCTTCGTACAAGTATGTAAGAATTTGTGGGTATATGCTTTTATTTGTGTTTGATAAGCACACATTAGCACAATTGTTCTTTTTGTGCTCGCCCGCGTAAAAAATAGAAATGAGATTCATATCAATGAAGACTTAGACAGAGCTTTTAGCTAAAAGAGAAATGCATTTTCTGAAACTATAACAGCTTATTTTCTAGCTAGCTTAGTGCCATAAATCTACCATGTCGAAGAGAAGTGTAATATACAAGTATGAATGCATATAGTATACATGCTTTGGTTTATCTTTTTTGGTGTTGTATTCTGTTGAAGCCAAAATCCATTTTTGGATGTTCAATTTCCCTGCGTTTTCATCCCTTCTTTATACATCATATATTATGTCTTTATGTCGTGAAATTTTGAATTATTGATACCAAGACAATGAACACTATTATTTTGTGCATTTCACTGTTGTTGTTTAATATACATTTAGAGGAACTATTTTGTGATTTTTTTATCTTATTTTTTGCCGTCAAAAATCATTTAGGCCGATATTTCTACTTTTGACTTTCCGATGATGAATTCTAGAATTCAGATATGATGCAATTTGTATAATATTTTGTTGCTCATTTTTATCGTGCAAGCAAATTTAGAATAATAAATATTTAGAAAAAACTGAGAAGGGTAGATTAGGAAATGATTATACTAAAGAGATGGCTGAAGTAGTATCTATTGAAGATAAATTGATGAAAAATTGACTAGCATAGTTTAAACATGGACAAGGAAGTGTAGAAGATGCATAAGTAAGATGGTTGATAAAATTAAGTTAAGAGATCAAGGAAAAAAGTGGTTCGACCATGATAATTTGATAGATTTCTTGAACAAAAAGCACAAAGTAGGCTTAACATTTCAAGCTGCCAAATAGGACGAATGAATAATGATGCTTCATAAAGCCAGCCCTAAATAGTAGGGATAGGCTGATGATGATAATGATGATTATGATGATGATTGTGCAAGTATTTGTACCTTTGTAATGACATTAAGTGAAATTAAATTCAAGAAATAAAATGATATTCTAGAATTAAATGTAACCCTCTGGTTCTACAGATTTATGCTTCTTGCTTTATTTCTTGATTTGTTGTTTGTAGCATGCGCTGTTGTTTATGATTGGCTTTTTCAAACTGCAGGTCAGAATAAACACACGCCTTCTATATCAACAAACAAAATTTAACCTCCTCAGGGAAGAAAGTGAGGGCTATTCCAAGCTTGTAAGCATGGTGTTCACATTTTACTGAGATATGTTATATCATAATTATATGTCCTCTGCTTCCTACCAATTTTGTTGATTTATGCTAATGATTTATACAAATTTAATCAAAGTTATATTCATGCCTTCTTTGATCACTGCAGGATATTCTTTTTTATGAAGCATTTCAGCGACTAATGACTATTCTTGTTAACTATTTTGGTCTAGGCCGTACTTAATTTTATTTGCTCATTTTTCTTTTAAGAATTTTTTGTCTTACTCGGGTTGTATTAAAAGTCTCTCTTTTGAATCTGTTTGAGGGCATTTTTAAGAGCAAATGTTAGGTTGTCTCCATTGCAATCTGAGCTCATGGCAAATTTTGAAAACAGCCCAAGCCAACTTAGTGTTCATGCTCTGTATCACACTGCCTTTCTAAATCTACATCCCTGCTTGTGTATTTGGTGCAGTTAGTACAATCTTCTGCACTAAAATTTCTTTGAAAAAGTTTTTATTTCCCTGAAATATCAGAATTATTGCTCTAAGTTTATGTTTTAAAGGGGTATACCATATGCTAAGTGGAAACCGATGAGCTTGAGTTTAGCTTATACTGTTAAAATGGTAATGAGCAACAATTTGACATATCACAGTTCAGTTATTCATTTGCTAAACAAGTTTCTACTAACTTGCGTTTGAATGCCTAGTACGATCTATTAAACCCCATTCACTAATCATGAAGAGAAGGGCTTGGATTTTCTTTTCTTTATGTCTGTTTTTATATCTTGCGTACATAGGTTATTTTGAAAGCCATGACTTTAATATTAAGCTCAATGGTTTAAAGATATGAATTTGGTTAACTTTGAGTATTTTTGTTTTGCTTCTACCAGTAAAGTGATAAAAGAGCATCATATGTCACCATGCATGTTTGATTCCTTTCTGATCTCATTGTTGAACTTGGATATATTGGTTATCCTTTGATTTTTAATTTTATAGGTTACTCTTCTTTGTCAAAATGGTGTAGATGCTGTCAGCCAGAATACATCTTCTGGTACAATCAGCTTAATTAAGGTGAGAAAATTTGCTTTTTAACATTCCTAGTGTGATTGTTCAGCCTACTATTTCTTTCAAACTTTAATCTTTGGCAGTCATTGATTGGACACTTTGATTTGGATCCAAATCGTGTCTTTGACATTGTAAGTTGCATACTTTCTCAGTGCACCAACCTTGCTCTTTTGTAATTTCATTTAGTTGTGCTTAAAACTTTTTTTTTAACGCTTTTTCTTTTTCAGCGTCTAACTAAATTTAAATGTTGTCAATTATTGTATATTTATAATTTTCAGTTGAATGATTGCTGTTGTAATTAGTGTTATTATAATTACTTGTTCTTTATTTGTAATTAAACTATTTAACTTGTTTCAAAGTTGAAATTCTGGAATTAAAACAGGTCTTGGAATGTTTTGAACTCTATCATGACAATAGCATATTCTATAGTCTCATTCCTATTTTTCCTAAGGTAACTCTTGTTTTTAATTATATCTGCAATTATTTTTCCTTTTTTCAGTGATAATTTTATTTTGCTTATCTTTTTGTCAGTCACACGCTGCCCAAATATTGGGCTTTAAGTTCCAGTACTATCAAAGAATTGAAGTTAGCTCTCCAGTGCCTTCTGGCCTTTATCGACTTGCTGCATTGTTGGTTAAATCAGACTTTATTGATCTTGATAGTATGTAAGTCCCGTCTTCCGATTTTAGTTTGTGATTTGAGGTTATTCATAATTTTGGCTTTTTATTCTCTATTTTTGTTTTGTAGCTTTTAATTGTGTTCTGAATAATTCTATGGATTTGTGCCCCGAGTCTTTCACACATTAGTATTTGTTATGTGAATAAAAATATTTGATTAATTTACTTGTATATATGGTTTAACAGTAACTTTATCTGTTGCGTTCGAGTTTGTATTTGCAAATAAATGAGCTTACAAATTTCTATATTCATTTTTTGTAATAGTAAATGCACTGCCTAGAATTTTTTTTTTTCTTTTCACCAAATAATATTATTGGCAGTTATAAGAACCTATTTGGAATAGAAAATCCCTCAAATACCATGTATGAAAAAAGAAAAAAAAGGATTTGAATGCTCCTCAGGAATAATTCTCCAAACAAATCATGTTACTTAGATACAATCCTATGTTACTGTTATTAATGATATTCTAAACATTCTTTACGATAAAAAACTTGATGATTTATACCGAAAGTACATGCAATTTAGATAGAGTGCAACACATTGTATTGATCATTATTTTCATGTTGTTGATGATTTCATGGTTATTAAGATATATGCTTTAGGCTAGTATTCTCTGTTATAAACCATTTCATCATGATATTATTGGCTTTTGACACGCCGTTAATTAGAAAATAATTGTCATTTGGACTAGGAGTATTTTGTATGTTTAAATTATTTATTAAATTGTTACATTGTATTATTCTCATTTAATTCATAACTTGTTTCATTCATACAGAGGAATGTTGTTTTCCTTCATTTAAGAAAAAAAAAAAAATTCTATCAGAGGTTAGTTAGGACTTATTTGTTTTCTAGTAGATAGAAAATTTGTTTATAGAGATTTTATTTATTTTACTCATTTTGCATGTGGAAATGATCTCGGCACTTTAGAGATTTTGAAGTAACTTTTTTCATTCAACTTGTGTCAATTTTACATTCAGATATGTTATGTGATCTGCTTTATTATTCTTTTTCCCACTCCCTCCAAACTGTGCATATTTGAGGGCCTGAATGTATGCATGCTTGAGGCTGTTAATCTACACATTTTTTATAGGCCAGTATCCGTCTGCTTCCTAGTGGTAACGGCAGACTAATTTTTTGATGTATGCTGATTTTTACTGTAGTCTGCTGTTTTAGTTGATCATAATTATTGTTACTTTCAGATGTGTCCATTTACTTCCGAAGGATGAGGAGGCATTTGAGCATTATGATGCTCTCATTGCAAAGCGATTTGAAGAAGTTTGTTCTTTCTTCTTTTATGCTATTTTCACTTTCAATATTTCATCTCCAAAACTTTGTTTTCTTGCTAAATGTTTGAAAAAAAGAGTTCATAATTCTTTCTTGATTCCAGCTATAACATATTCTATAGGAAATTGTTTTTAAATTACCCAAGCACTGTTCTTTTACTCATTCATATACTTAATGCATTGGCTTTGGTAATGCAGTGGGCATTGCCTTTTTGATGATTGGTCATCGGCACAGTACTTGATACCGGAGTTAATGCAAAGCACGACTCGAATGACACATATTTTATTGCTGCAATCAGGAAATTACAACAAAGACGCTTTGACATAACAACACAAGCACGTAAAACAGTAACCAACTAATAAGGACAGAAATAATAAAAGAGACAACACAATGATAGGAGCGACCGTTTCAATTGAAGCGGGGCGGTTCTGGTAAGGATAATGCTAGACCAACAGTGCCGGTAGTCCACTGAAGGGAGGCTGAGAAGATTGGTGGCTGCTGGGAGGATCTGGACAGAGGATTGGACAGTGGGCACAAGCAGCCCTCGCGTCAGCACTGGCAGCTCAATGTCATCCATCTCCTTTTCTTTAATTTGCATTATCTAGCCAACCTATTCCCACAATCTGGGATAAGCACAAAAACAAAAAGTTTTGTAAATATAGATGCATCCCCAAATATTTTAGAACACAATACCAAATTATAAATTTTTTTTTTCAAAATAAACAAAAACAAAACTAGAGCAAACATTTTATGACAAATTTAGAATTTCATCCAAGCATCTTCCGTGTGTTATATACCTGATTCATAAAAAGAAAGTTCTCAATTGCCTCCCTTATTTTTACCAGTTAATTTTTTTATTTATTGGTGAAATATTTGGAGGACAAAGTAACAAATTGTTGTAAATCTCAATGTAATACATCTCTTTTTCTTTAATTTGCATTATCCAGCTAACCTATTCCCACAATCTGGGATAAGCACAAAAACAAAAGGTTTTGTAAATATAGATGCATCCCCAATTATTTTAGAACACAATACCAATTTATAATTTTTTTTTTCAAAATATACAAAAGCAAAACTAGAGCAAACATGTTATTGCAAATTTGGAATTTCACCCAAGCATCTTCCATGTGCTATATACCTGATTCATAAAAAGAGAGTTTTCTATTGCCTCCCTTATTTTTACCAGTTAATTTTTTTATTTATTGGTGAAATATTAGGAGGACAAAGTAACAAATTGTTGTAAATCTAAGTCATAGTAACAAATTGTTGTAAATCTAAGTGGGATATGGGGTGATGTTTAGTTGTTAAATGTGGCTAATTAGCAGAGCAATTCAATTAAGGCAGGCATTGTATGTTTTAAGTACTCTTGTTTGGGGAGGACGAGTACATGAAAATGATTGAATCAATTTTTATCTCCTATCTAGTTCTTTTATTATTATTAATTTTTTTGTTTTTTATTTTTGAGACTTTGACTAGCTCGATATGTTAGATTAGGATCTTGGATCCTATCTTTTATGTTTTCATTGAGATCATTTTTTATGATTAGAATACCAAAATCCCGCATCATTCTACCTCTTAAGATTTTTTATTTTTATCTTCGCTCTTATGCATTCACATCCATTATGCAACTATCTTTTCACTTCAAGAATTGCATCAATCAGCTTCCTTACATATGATATCAAGCTCTATTTGTGTCATCAAGCTTCAGGCACAATTAGAGTTCAATACCGCAGACAACTTTGTGGTTGACTTGGTCTTGTTAGTCTCCACAAGATTCATCCCTCCATGTCAAAATCATTACTGGCGACTTTCTGTATCCTCTGTGAGTCATCAACCTTGTGCCATCCATCTCCACGTCCACTAGCATTTAGAACCAATAAAGTGCTTCACAAGTTATTATGTTCAGTTCTTTGTCCCAGGGCCCCATGAGTCGTCACCAATCGATGAAAGCCCAATAATTTGTGCTTACAAGACAACAAGTTGTATGATCTTGCCACTTTCACTGGTAATCGTGCCTGCAATATATGATGTTGTTGTATCGATCTCTGCTTATCAAATTCTCTCTCCCACATGCTATGAATTTTGAAAGCATGTACATGATTTTATGCTTTTATCATACATCTTTATTAATAAACTCTTGACTTTATGTACCTAACCTGTTCTGAATCAAATTTGGTATATGATAAACACATCATATGTGTGGTTGGTAGTTACATATAATGTGAAACATTCTAGAACACATAAATATAAATTTTAAGTTTCTTTTGAAAAATCGTTATGGTGTATTCATGTTTATAAATGTTAGGGCAAATTAGCATTATCATTTCCTGCATTACATCTCATTGAATCATCTATTAGTCATTTGTGTGATTTGAACGAAGATGTTCATGTGAAACTTATTTTTGATGATTACAATTATAAATCTATTGAAGATGAAATTAGAGATGTATGGAATTCAGGCTTGGTGATATGGTAATGGTTTATTTAAACTCTGTAAGATTTTTTATTTGAATCTTTAAGAAATTAACTTGTAGAAAAAATGAAACTATATTTAGTCATTAATTATAGTCAGACGAATGGTACAACAACAACAAACAAAGCCTTAATCCCACTACATGGGGTCGGCTACATGAATTTTTTTTCTTCATTGCATCCTATTTAGTGTCATATTTTCATTTAGTTCTAAGAAATTAAGATTATTCTTTATACAATAAGCCCAAGTCTTCCTAGGTAGTGGGATATTCTTAGCTCTAATAGATTAAGATTTTTTTTATCTCTGTCTTTCTTAACATAAGTTGAATCTAAAAAATCTACTCTCCTAATCGGATCATCAGATGGTCATAATTTAATGCAACCAAACCATCTAAGACGACTCTCTCTAATTTTGTCCTTCACTGGAGCTACACCAACCCTATCACGGATATATTTATTTCGCATTTTGTCTCTAAGTGTAAAACCACTCATCCATCGAATCATTCTCATCTCGACAACACTTAACTTAGTATTATGCTTCTCTTTTAAAGGCAAACATTCAGTGTCATGGAGCATTGCAGGTCTAACCGCCATCTCTTAAAATTTCCCTTTCAGCCTAAGTGGCACTTTTCTCACATAAAAGGCCCGAAGCATTCCTTCACTTCAACCAACCCATTTGAATTCTACTATTAACATCCCCATCTATACCACCATTGTTTCTCTAGATATTTAAATCTTTCATTAATAATTTGATCACCCAAAGTTACACTTCTGTCACTAGAGCTACTACTACTAAAATTACATTCCATGTATGCAGTTTTAGTTCTACTCAAATGAAGACCTTTAGACTGCAATGTAGACCTCCATAATTCAAGTTTTTCTTTGACTTTTTCTCTCATCTTATCCACGAGAAGGATATCATCAGCAAAAATCACACACCAAGGTACATCCTCCTGTAAATGTCCAGTAAGACCATCCATAACTAAAACAAAAAGATACGAGTTTAAAGCCGATCTCTGATGTAAGCCAACAAAAATAGGAAAATATTTGGTTAATCCTCCTTCAATTCGAACACAAGTAACAACTATAGTATAAATATCTTTAATGACTTGAATATAAGTAATATCAACACCTTTCTTCTCAAGAACTCTAAAAAGAATATCTCTTTGAACCTTATCGTAAGCTTTTTCTAAATCAATAAAAATCAAATGTAGAAATGAATGGTAATAAGTTAAAAAAAATTGTTAATACTCCAAATTTTAATGTATTTAATTTGGATTTATATCATTAACCAGCAATCTATGTTTTGAGTTCTTCTCCCTTTTCAACTCTTCTTGCATTATTCACATCAAATTTATCATTCACACTATTCTCAGATTTCTTGCTAATCTTTTTCTTAAAGATGTTAGTAGAGATCAAATTGTTTCTATTGATGGTGATGGATATTTGGGGCACCTTTTGAAGTTGAGAAACAAGATTTTGTGTGATGATTGATTGGTTTTTTCTATAGGAAGTGCTATAGTTAAATTCAAATCTACTTGATGAATAACTACTAAATAATTTATTGGAGCCATTTTTCTAATGCAAGATAGATTTTCATTATCCTCCTGCTCTTTCTAGGACTAACTAATCATAGATCTTAGCTTTCAATTCTTCATCATGATTTTTTGTGCTCATTGTGACCATTGACCCTATGTGATTTACTCTTATTTCATTTTCAGTTTTTTTTTTTTTTTATTTTTGTTAGTGTTTTTATGGATCTTCAATGACTCCTTGTTATGGGTCCTTCATAGTTCTTTGCTACAGTCTTTCTTGACTGCTCTGTTGAGGTTCTTTGGTGTGATCTTTGACTACTCTTTCATTGCATGTGTTTCACAACTTTTATTCCTGTAAGTTTTGTTGATTTCATGACTAAAATGCGGTTGGGACTTTTCTATGGAGTCAAATAATGTGATGCGGTTCTTGTGCATCTCCTAATTTTAAAATAAATTTGTCAATTTATCTTTTGTTTTTTTAATTCTAAATTTAAGAAATCTTGGTGATGTCACACCTCGGGTCCGGAAGGTGTATACCCTGACAACATAGAGCATGAGAAAATGATTTGAACATGTTTTGTATTTTCAAAGAAAAACTTGTATTGCATATAAAAAGAAAATGTAAATTTTATTAATTTTGATTGTTCAATGATACAACTTGGACAAAAATATAAAACTAGCTGAAAAAAATGGAAATGATAGCATGGAGTAACTACCCAGGTTCGACAAAGAAAAATAATATACGTTAAAACAAGTATAAGAGAAAATACTAAAATTGGGAAACTAAAACTGAATAACTTGCTCCGGTGGAGACAGTCCTACTTCTGGCTGAATAAAAAATGTGATGCAAAAATATCCAGAATGAGTTTGAAAAACTCAGTAAATAACAACTATCCATTAAACCATAAACGACAAGGGAATGAGACATGCAGTGTGGATAACAAATAGCTTGGCGATTTCCTATAGAGTCATCACTTTGTGGGCCCATCAGCTCAACTAATCAAAATCAAGAAGGGTTGTACCGACCTACATATTATCACACAAACATGTCAAATTGTTTCCACATATATAACATGTTAAAGTTATAATATTTCATATAAGCTTGTGATATGACATGAATGCGCATGCAAGTTCATAAGATGCAAGAAAAGGAAAACACTATAACTGTAGGAATATTCAAATATGCAACAATAACTTAAGACAATTGTTAATTTTAGCATGACAATAAGGTAAATAAATAACGAGTGCAATATCTTAATTGAAGATCTTAATTTAAGTACCAAGGGCAGGATTGAAAAAACATAAATAATAGATGTGATTCTACTACAGTTCACAAAGAATAACGCCCATAACTAGGAAGAGTTTGTTTATCCTCCAATAAACAACAGTTGCTTACCTCGAGGCTGCAAAACGTGATACTCCTATGAATTCGACAAATCGACTAGCAATCCTACGTCAATAAAAAAAAGATTAATTAAGTTGTTAAATTTTATTATTAAATTAGGTATACCCTAATTGACGTTCATTATTATTATTGTTCTTGTTGTTAATTTTATATTGTTAATATATTTTTAGAAGGGAGAAATTCTTGAGCCTAATTAATATTAATAAAAATGTGCTTCAAATCCTACACAGTTCCCAAGCCCCATTTTGCCTCTGTTTTGCCTTAAATCCCGGTTAAAAAATCCTCTAGGAAGGGATTTAGAATTGCAGATGTACTAGAAGGATGGAGGCGGAGCAAATGAGCATTACCTTCCTTTTGGGTAGTAGGAAACGGAAGGGAGAAAACGAGGGTTTCAAATCTCTGTATGCCGCGATCCTAAAGTCACCTTCACTTCTAGCTCCACTCGCGACAGTATTGAGGGTGTTTGATCACAAAGGCGATGGTTTCGAGCGAAACTGGGAGAGCAGGAGGAAGAAGATTGAGAGGAAGAGGGACAACTAGAGGAGGTAAGGGAGAGGAGAGGTGGAGATCAGTGCCCTAGCCACACTCGACTCTCTCTGAATAGCTGCAAGAGGCGGTGGGTCGAAGAGATCGGGAAGGCGGCAACATCGAGTGGGAGAAAAAAAATGGAAAGTGCGATTTTTAGGAAGTCTTCAATGTAGAGTGCAATGAAGGAAAGAAGAAAAAAAAGTAAGAGCATACATTTGGTTCTTACAGGTGATGATAAATAATTTTTAGGGCTTGAGGCATTTAAAGGGAATTTTATTCTTATTCTACTTAATTTATATTTTTTATTGAATAAAATGTAGTGCTTTTTAGCCATTTCTTGTTGTAAGTGGTGGATGATAATTATTGTGCAATATACTCAGCATGAAGTTATGTTTTTCTATTTTTTGTTCTTTTTTTTTCTTACTTCTATTCTTTAGTTTCTATTAATTAGTTTGGTTTTGTTTTTGAATTTTTTCAAATTTGGTGCAATATGATTTTGGACAGTGGCATGATTTTCATTCAACGTGTCTTTTTAATGCTCCCAATTTTTTATTCGTTATATTTACTAGAAGATTGAATTTTCATGAAATGTTTTTTCGTATTATTTTATTTTTTCATTTTTATTCGTTATTTGTCTTAATTAAGGTATTGTGAACTGGGAATTTGAAATGATGCAGTGTTTTTATGCATCTTATCATAAATCTGCATAGGAAAACTCTAGATTAGAATACGTCCTGCATAGCCCACTTTTAGGCACCCAATTAAAAAAATGTTTAAACTTTAAAAGTTTTTGTTTCTAAAACAACAACTATTTCATGCTGCTTCAATCTTTATTTTCTAACCATCTGTTATGGTCAGTTTGGTAAATCTTTCCACTCAAGTCTCTTGCTTGACCTCTATCTTAAATGTTTAGTAGAAAACAGATCTTAAAGGAATATTCTCCTATCATTTAAGCTTATGATATACATATGAAACACATGGTATCTATATTACTCAAGGTTTCCCATTTCATTACTTCTTAAGAGCTGTCCTGTGAGAATACTGTATTGGAACTGTTCTTTTTCTTTGAACTCAGTTTCTGTTATAATCCTTATGTGATGGCCATTATGCCTAGGTGGAAAAATCCTTCTGAAATTTAATATGTTTAAAGGTAACTGTGATTACAACTGTTCTATGAGTTTTTCTTCTAGACCACGAAGAAACTTTTTTTGTTCAGAGCCTATATCTCTAAGACTCCTACCTTTTTTTTGGGTTCATTAAATTACCATAATGCTCTAAAACCGGCTGAATTTTTTGCAGGCGAACAAAATTGGCAAAATAAATTTAGCCGCTACTGGAAAAGATCTCATGGAAGATGAGAAGCAAGATGTTTCAGTTGATTTGTTTACAGCACTGGACATGGAGAGTGAAGCTGTTATGGAACATGCTGCTGAGGTTGAAAATAACCAGAGTTTTGGTCTTCTCATTGGTTTTCTTTCAATAGATGACTGGTATGCCTTGCTAGAGAATTATATGCATGCATAAATGGGTTCAAAAGCTGTTGATATTAACATTGAAATTCATTATTTCTCTGGCTATGTTAAGTTTATGCTTGACGTAGCTTGTTTCTTGTTGGTTCTCTACTTTGTTCTTGCTTTATTACGTTATTGTTGTATTACTATTTTGAGCACTCATTGTATGCTGTAAAGGTTCTTATGGAGATATTTAAAAACATGCTATATTAAGGAGTAAATTTCTTTGTATCATGTGCGTTCTAATGGGCTTTGGTATGAGGGATGGTTTGCTGTGCTAGTACTTTGTCCAAGTTGTGGCTTTCGCCATTTAAAGAAGGGCTTTAGAAGGAGGGAGTTCCTCGAGTTTTATGACATATTCACAGTGATAAAGTAAGAAAAAAAGATAAATACGAAAATGTTCCTGTTAGTTTTATTTTGTTGCTCGGCTTCACTCCTTGGGAGTATTTTGGCAAACAAATTTTTTTAAAATGTGCAGATCTGAAAGAACATTTTGTAATGGGGAGGGGTTAAAAAATAATAAAAGGAGAAAAAACGTATCATAATAGTAAGTTTAAAACAAATTTTTTTTATTATATTAAAAGAATTTAAAGATTTATTATAATATTATACTTGGTTCCAATTTGCTCTAATTAAAAAAATTATTTATTAAATAATATATTAATTAAGCTCAAGGAATTATTTTATTATTATATTCGGTTTCATATATATTTAAAATGATAGTTTTTAATTAAATGATCTGTGTAATAATTTTATTACTAATTTTTAATAATAGAATCAAAATTGTTAATATAAAAAAATATTATTTTTATGCTGTTTCTATTTATAACGTTCATCTATGTATTTGTATGCAACTTAAATTCCTTATTTTGTAAGCTGTTAAAATTAGACTATTTGCTCTTTACTTTTATATCACATAGCATGCATGCTTCTGTTGTATTTAAAAAAAACTGACCAGCATAGAGGAAGAAAAAAAATCCAAACTTGTTGGTGTTATTCTCTTTCTTCTACTTAGTCAAGTGGAACCTTGACCTTGCTTTGATTTTTCCATTTAATAATTTGTTGCTTTATGGTACTTTGGGGGTGGAGCGGGGAAACGAGGGTGAGGGGTTATCCTTTTTATGGGGCGCAAATTTTAATTGCAGTTAGAACAGATTATACCTAAAACTTGCAAATGCTTTAACCAGCGTGAATCTGTAGAAATAAAATAGTTTCCTCGGGCTGTAAACTGAAGATACTTTTTCTCATATATCTCTTGACTTCTCATTCAATGGTAGAAACAAGTAATCTAACTTAATGCAGTTGCTTAAACTGTTAATCTAGATTGTAGTCGTGCTTATCTCTTTTTCTGGAGTATTTGAGGGAGTGGATATTCTATTGGCACTGGAAGTGGCAGCGACTTCAGGTTTATTTATTTTTGTCAATATTTTTCTGTGGTAATGAAGGGGAATATTCCTGCAGTTTCTGATTTATTCGGGAATAGCTGTTTTGATTAAACTGGAGGTAGCGGGTAGTTCAGTTGAATTGCTGTTTTCTGTTTTGTTTCCCAACTTGGTCTTGAGCTAAGATTGTAAATTTTAGTTGCAATTTGAACAGATTATACCTCAAAATTGCAAATGCTTTACCCAGCGTGAATCTGTAGAAATAAAATAGTTTCCTCGAGCTGTAAACTGAAGATACGTTTTCTCATATATCTCTTGACTTCTCATTCAATGGTAGAAACAAGTAATCTAACTTAATGCAGTTGCTTAAACTGTTAATCTAGATTGTAGTCGTGCTTATCTCTTTTTCTGGAGTATTTGAGGGAGTGGATATTCTATTGGCACTGGAAGTGGCAGCGACTTCAGGCTTATTTATTTTTGTCAATATTTTGTTGTGGTAATGGAGGGGGGTAATCCTGCAGTTTCTGATTTATTCTGGGAATAGCTGTTTTAATGAAACTGGAGGCAGCGGGTAGTTCAGTTGAATTGCTGTTTTCTGTTTTCTTTCCCAACTTGGTCTTGAGCTAAAATTGTAAATTTTAGTTGCAATTAGAACAAATTATACCTCAAAATTGCAAATGCTTTAACCAGCGTGAATTTGTAGAAATAAAATAGTTTCCTCGAGCTGTAAACTGAAGATACATTTTCTCATATATCTCTCAACTTCTCATTCAGCGGTAGAAACAATTAATTTAACTTAGTGCACTTGATTAAACTGTGTATATTTGATGAATTTGACTGTCTTGTACCTTTGGTTATATCGGTATTTTCTTCCTCTTCCAGGTATCATGCTCAAGTTCTTTTTGACAGGCTCTCTCATCTGAACCCAGTTGCACATTATCTTGTCTGTGAAGGCTTATTTAGGTATTTAGTCATAATATTTGCGTTTTTTTATGAGATTTGTTGTGCTTGCATTGTGAGTTTTCTGAATAATGTAAGCTTTTCATAGACATGCTCTTGACCTTTTTTCTTCTGGATCCATGCAATTTATCTTAGCAGATTCCATATCTATGCTACTTAAGGCACCTAGATTATGTATTTTTATTTTATTAATTTTTTTTTAATGGCGCATGTTTTATTAGAATGCAATATTTGTATATTTATGTGATTCTGAATGATTTCTTTAGGTTTTATATTATACTTTATATTGCAAAAACATGCCAACATCATTGACTTGTACATTTGGATTGTCATAAAATTTTTTCCTTTGTGCGAATCTGGTTGTGTTTTTTTATAGGCTTATCCCCTTTTATTTGAGGCGGATTTATGAATTTCTATTAATTCCGATTAAATCCTTGTAATTTTTTGACCTCATTTACAATTCACTTCCTTAAATGATATTAATTTATTTTCTTAGGGCTATAGAGAAGAGCATCTCTTCTTCTTATGTTATTGTTTGCCAAACGCATCTCCAAAACATTGGCAGCTCCTTTGCTACTTCTTCAGATATCACAGAATCAGGAATGACTTCATTGGTTCCAATTCCTCGAGTTGATCTTTCCAGAGATCTTTTTCAGATGCTTAATGCTGCTGGTCCTTATCTACATCGTGACACCATTCTTTTGCAGAAGGTATGGCATTAAATAGAGGTTAATGTGATGTACTTTTTTCTGGGTAATACCAGTTGTATTTTGCCTTCTATATATTTGCTGAGTCAGTATTTGGTTAGTTGTTTAAAGTTCTTTTATTGTCTTGTCGTTAAGCTGGTGTATTATTATTTGTATTGAAGTTGAAATTACTAATTTGGCATTTCTATGTGTAATTTGTTCCATGCAGGTCTGCCGAGTGCTAAAAGCATTCTATCTTTCTGCTCAGGAATCTGCAAGTGTTGCTGGAAATCTGATTCCTATTGTTTCTGTGGATTTAAGTAGAAAGCATCCTGGCATTCGAGCCAAGGAAGCCAGGTTGAGGGTTGAGGAGGCTCTAGGAGCTTGTTTGCTTCCTTCGTTGCAGTTAATACCTGCAAATCCAGCAGTAGGTCAGGAGATATGGGAAGTTCTTTCTCTACTTCCATATGAGGTTTGCATGTTGTTCTCTTTGTTATTGTTCTTGAGGTTGTGCATACAGTATTTCATGGGGGCAGTTGATATTTGTAGGCCCGCTATCGTCTGTATGGTGAATGGGAGAAGGATGATGAACGCATTCCCATGGTCCTTGCTGCAAGACAGATTGCAAAGGTTCATGAAAGTTTACTCTGTTCTTTCCATATGCAGTGTTGCTCAGTTAATTTTTTATTCATTTTTTTTCTTTTTTTTTTTTCAGTTGGACACTCGTAGATTATTGAAACGGCTTGCCAAAGAAAACTTAAAGCAACTCGGTCGCATGGTGGCCAAGCTTGCTCATTCTAATCCAATGACCGTTTTACGGACTATTGTTCACCAGGTACCATGCCTATCCATAAATTTTGCTGACCATTTATAAATTCTAAATTGGCACATTCATCATTGTGAATTTTATCATAAATCTAATTATACAACCTTGCCTTGTAGATCGAGGCATACAAGGATATGGTAACACCTGTTGTAGATGCTTTCAAATATCTAACGCAGGTACTTTTTTTTATTATTTTATTGGTTTCAATGATACTATTTCTCATTCTTTGTGCCTATATTTTGCACAAGAGCTTGAGCGGTGACTTCTTCCACTACCAACTCATGTTATTGGTGTATCTATATTTAATATGGTAGTTCGTGATAATTATAGTAACAATTTCTCCAAATCACTTTTGTAATAGTCATTGTTTTAAAAATAGGATTGACCGAGTCGGTTCAACTATGAAACAATCTCTCGGCTGATTCGATCCCCTGATAAAACCACTAACACAAAATTGTCTAAAATTGGGAAAACCATTAGTCGAACCAATGAGTTGATCACAATTTTGTTAAATTGGGTAGTTATTATTATGATCCAATTGTGACTATTTTTCATATTATATTGTTAAAATTCTATCTTGAACTTAATAATTTAATAAAATAAAATATTAAACTTAAGAGAAAGTAAGAAATCCTAGCTCCCTAAGTTTTTCCTCCAATTGCATGCCCAGCTGACCCCCTTCCTTTTTATGATAATTAAAATTATAAAATTTAAATTTAAAATACCATTAGAATTGGAATATGGTTAAATTTAAAATTATAGAAGATATTTCTTGTGTAAATTATATATTTTAAGGAATATGTATCTTTAATTATCATATGCACATATATATATGTGTGTGTGTGTGTGTGTGTGTGTGTGTGTGTGTATGTTGCGTCATATAACTATTTTTAAATTAATTTTAGTATGCTATTTCAGCCAGTTCAACTCCAAATGCAAACCTGTTGAACCTTTAAGCTTTTCTTTTTAGGTTCGATAGCCGGTTTGATTTCTAAAACCTTGGTAATACTAATAACCAAGAGAATTTAAAACATCAAAAACCTTTAGTCAATTCAGATTACATTTTGACCAAAAAGTTTAAAATATCTAACACAGATATATTTTTTTTATTTTATTGGTAGAAATGATACTATTTCTTATTCTTTGTTCCTATATTTTGCACAAGAGCTTTGGCGGTGGCTTCTTCCACTACCAACTCATGTTATTGGTGTATCTACGTTTAATATGGTAGCTCGTGATCATTGAAGTAACAATTTATGCAAATCACATTTATAATAGTCATTGATTTAAAAGTGTTATCGGCCTAATCAGTTCAATTGTGAAACAATCTCTCAGCCGATTCGTTCCCCTGATAAAACTACTCCAACACAAAAATTGTCTGGAATTGGGAGAACTGTTAGTCGAACCCATTAACCAGTGAATTGATTACAATTTCATTAAATTGGACAGTGCTTATTACCATGATCAAATTCTGATTATTTTTTGTATTAAATTGTTAAAATTTAATTTCGAATTTAATAATCTAAGTAAATAAATTGTTAAAACTTAATAGAAAGTAAGAAATGCTAGCATTAGAATTGGAATAATTTTAAATTTAAAATTACAGAAGATATTTCTGGTGTAAATTCTATATTTTAAGAAATATTTATTTTTAATTATGACATATTTATGTTATTTTTACGTTATTTAAGTAATATTTAAATAATTTTATTTTGTTATTTCAGCCGGTTCAGCCCCATTTGCAACCTTGTTGAACCTTTAAACCTTTAAGCTTTTCTTTTAGGTTCAATAGCTGATCCGTTTTTTAAAATCTTGGTAATACTGATAACTAACAGAGTTTAAAACATCAATAACCTTTAGTCTATTCAGATTTCAGATTTGACCAAAAAGTCCTTTTATAAGGATATTGCATGGCGCTTTATTGGAAAGTAAATAAGACTTTATATTTTAAAAGTTGGTGCAATTGTCTTGCTTTTGTTGAAGATCTAATAATCACAATGGTTAGTTTTGTGGAATCCCTCAACTCAACTAATGATTCATGGGTTCCATGTGCTTTACGAACAAATGTAAAGAAAGATAGCATGTTAACTTAATTTCATTAAAAAATCGAGCAGTGTTTCAAGTTTGATAATAATGAAAAAATTATAAATGTCATTCATGTGCAGAATATAAAAGGCATTGCAAATTGTATCATTTTCTTTTATCTTGAAATTTAATAATTAAACATAAATTTATAGCCAAACCCAATTTTATGAATAGCTAACTATGCTATATGAAGATTTTTAATTAGGAATCGTGAAGTGTCAGACACGTACCGGACATGGATACGGCTCCGACACGTGTCAGACACAACATAGAAGTGAACGCTTTAAATAATATTAAAAAAAGATAACACGCGCATGACACGTGTTAATAAATTAAAAATTTCTAAAAAAATATTCTTATGACTAAATTTAAGAAAGAATTAAATACATATCCATCATTTTTTATTGTTTACATATCTAAAACCTAAAATTCAATTTTTATATATATGCCGCCTTACGTATATATGAAAATGTATAATTCACTTTTTAAAATTGAAAATATTGATATATTAGTTGTGCTATGAATGATTTGGGTTGGCATAAATATAAAAAAAATTCATAATTTAGGTGTTAGTTTTGTAAACATAATTATTCAGTGCCAAAGAAGCTAATAATCATTTTATTTATTTTAATGAATAATTGATTAAGAAAACTTAAATCTTGATGCAATATAAAATAATGTATGCTTCGATTTATACATTTTAATTATTTTTAAATACAATTTAATTTGTTTTAATATATATATATATA
>NW_018164839.1:104119-105861 GCF_001263595.1 Phalaenopsis equestris | reverse complement strand
AAATATATATATATATATATATATATATATATACATTAACTAAAACATTAAACAAAAGTTACGTCAAACAAGTTCTTAGTGTTATTAAATTTTTCTCTTTTATCTTTGTATCATTCTTAATTATTTGTTTATTTAATTATATATATTTTACTAATTTATATTATAATGACTTTTCCGATGCATGACTGTGTCTTATATTTTCAATGATAGGCATGTCCTATGTACGTGTCATGTCATCGTATTGTCCCATGTCCGTATTCATACAACATAGATAGCTAGCAGTGGTAGGTCCATTGAACTTGATAATTGTCTAGAAGTTCTTGGCTATCACATCATTTATAGCCCACATACTTCCATATTGCTGGTCGGTACCATAGTTAGAACTTGGAGAACATACGCTACGTAAGAAGTGATGCTTTTGTATAAATGTTTTTTTTTTGTAGGTATTTATGCGTCCAAAATGACCTTAAAACTGAAATTTTCAAAGCGGGTTTAATATGAAGAATTAGCCGACCCCACGTAGTGGGATTAAGGCTTTGTTGTTGTTGTTGTTGTTGTTGTTGTTGTTGGGTTTAATATGAAGAATTGCATGCTCAAAGGTGTTGCCATCTTGGATATAAATTAGGCTTGTAGGGCTTTACTTGTGGAATGATTCAGGACTAATAAAAGGGCTTTTTTTAATTTTCCTGCAAAGTGATGCACATTTTTTTTCACAAATTCATAAAATTTCTTAACTTGATTGCCACATCCAGTTAGATTTTTCATAAACCATTTGGATTGTTTCTTCTAGTCCACGGTTTAGCTCCATGTCTGATTGGCACTTACTTACAGTCCTACCAAATCAAGGCTCCTAAACCCCTCTTCTGTGATATTTTCTGTGATCAAAAATCTTATCAAAATGCATCTCTTTGTCCAATATTCTAGTTAAGAAATGCTTATTAAATTGTAGTTGTGGGATTCATGTCTGCCTGATAAATAGGTCTCTACTGACCTGATCCCTGATTCACTAATGTTATAGTAAGCACGTGGTTATGATTTTCTTCCCCTCATCTTTTTCTAGCCTCACTTTTTAACACATTATTCCTGTTGCTTTCATTTTTGGTAGAGAATTTTCTTGTGCATCTTTAACTGTAAAGACCTAAAAGACAATTCTTCTTGTGTGCAGTTAGAGTATGATATTCTGGAATATGTTGTAATTGAACGTTTGGCACAAGGTGGGCGTGAGAAGCTAAAAGATGATGGACTTAATTTATCAGACTGGCTCCAGTCTCTTGCATGTTTTTGGGGTCACTTGTAAGGATCTTCCCTCTTTGGATACGACAAATTTTACTGGCATAACTTTGTGACTTTTTTATGATATCTTATAGATGTTGTTGATCATTTGTACATGTTTTTAGGTTTGTTTAGCACTTTCGTGTTTTTGCTTCTGTATTCTATAGGTTTTTAAGGTGGAATATGACTTGTTTCTCACGTTTCCCAAAGTCTGTAGTTCATTAAAATTGAACTTGCGTAATAGCAACATTTGGTTGATTTTAATCCCTGATAAAGGGCTTCTTAGAAAGTTTGCCTACAGAAACTGTTACTCATGTGATTTATGTCTAACAGTGAATAACTTCTAATTTTAAGCATTTTTATTTCCCCAAATTTCTATGATTGTCCAATTCATGCTTATGGCTATTTTACAGTTGATGATAAAAGACCGTTAATATATATATATATATATATATATATATATATAAAGA
>NW_018164839.1:91487-103996 GCF_001263595.1 Phalaenopsis equestris | reverse complement strand
GATATATATATATATATATATATATGAAGCACCGCAACACAGCTCTACTTCTAGAAACACGACGATGCGACGACGCGAGCACTTCAACGTCAACAACAAAAAAAAAACAGGGAAATAGACGACGCGAGAGATCCCGTGTAGTAGACGCTATGGTTCTCCATGAGGTGAAACCCTAGCAGAGCGGAACATATATACGGCCCTCGTCTGCGCCAGAGGACACGCTGGGTCGTGCCGACGTTAACGTCTTCTCGACGCTCTCAGCAGGAGACGCCGACTGCTTCGTCCCTTCGTTCCGACGCTTGACACTCTCAGCAGGAGTCATCGACTGTTATGGGTTTTTGGGATTCAACAGGAGACGCTGATGACTATGAGATCTGTTATGACCTCGACGCTGCGTTCCTATGCCAATGCACTTACGACGACTTTCCTACTCCTACTTGTGCTCTCTTTCAAGTTTAGAGTCTGGTTTTCATATTAGCAATTCCTGCAATGTTCCTCAATTTTTCCATGACGCTCTTGAAGATGGTGGTGATCACAATTTCATTAAAAAGCTTGACAAAAAAATGGAAAATCTGCTCTTATTTTCACTGAGGTTGAAACCAGCACTCTCGCATTCTCTTGATATTTTGCTCTAGTACGAAAATTCCTTTATGGTCACCCAAAATTGGAGATCATTCCGAAAGAGTTTGATGCTATGAAGCTATTGGGTAGTTGGAATATTGGCTTACTCGTCGGTTGACATATACTTATTCAGTTCTCTCACGATGCCGATTACACTCGCATTTTCTCTCGAAAAGTTATCAAGATCGACAACCGTTTTATGAAAATTTTGAAGTGGACTGTCAATTTTGGTCCAAAAACGGAGTCCCCTATCATTCCTGTTTGGATAAAGTTTCCGAGGTTAAAATTACATCTGTTCAACATGAAAATTCTCTACTCTTTAGCAACTGCTTACAGTAAGTCTCTCAAAATTGATAGTCATACGTTTGCTGTCACCAAACCCTCTGTGACTTGTGTGTTAGTTGAGAGAGATATCACTCAACCAGCTCCAGATGAGATATGGATTAACACTATTCACAACGGGTGTTGACAAAAATTTGAAATAGAATCACACCCATCTTATTGCTCTCATTGTAGTATGTTTGACCACAGTTCAACTATTTGTTATCGCTTGCATCCTCATCTAAAGGCAGAATATTGCTAAAAATCTGCCACCTACCATCTCTGCGTCCTTCCCTGCGGAGAAGGTGCAACCCGATCCTCTTTCTAACACCGCAGTTTCAGATGAAGATCCAAATGTGTTGATACCACTCACTTATTGAAGAAGACCCACTTACATGTCATGACACACGAGAATGATCCTTCGATCCGTTAAAAGATCAGCTGGTACAACAAGTAGTTGCTTCTAATGTTTGAAAACCTACACATGCCCGAAACATTTTAGACATTTTCACTGATCAGGTGAGTCAATCTTCGGATGAGGAATGATAGGTCTATTCCAGGAGAAAGAAAAGAATAGAGGCCAACTTGAGCTCAGGAATTTATTGAATGATACACTGGTTACTACTAGAAATGACACTCATCTTACCAATTTATTAGCTAGCTCCTTCCATAGAACTAGAGGCAGAGGCAAGACAAAATTTGGTCGCTCTCTAGCTACTTGATACCCCGTATTTTGGCACTTTTTGGTTTTATCTTTAGGTCTATCATGTATTTTGTTGTATTTTCTCTTTTTGGAATCATTTGATGTGGTGATTATTGTGTGAGCAGGGTGTCATGTTTGGGCCCTCCCATACAATCTATCTGTATCCTACTTTCTATTTAATATATTAGTCTTTGGGCTTTCTAAAAAAAAAATTATATATATATATATATATATATGCCTGTATTTTTTTAAGAGTTCAAATTAAAATTTTCATTTTTAAAAGTTGGTCTTAAGTATATATATTGTATAAATATAATTTGTATCATTAAAGATTGTCATTTGCATATGTCACACATCCTGTGACACATTATGCCTATAGCCCGTCTCCTCCTTCACATGTTTTATTTTTTGTTAACAGAATTTAAATAAAATAATAATATGTAAGTACATAAGATTTAATTATTTTATATATAACACATTATTATTTTAAGAAAGGCAGATGTAGACCAAGATGACTTGGGTGTATTGAATAAAAAATGATCTTAATTTATTAGGATTAATTGAAAATATGACACTGAATAGAACACAATGGAGAAAAAGGATTCATGTAGCCGACCCCACTTAGTGAGATAAAGGTTTTGTTGTTGTATATATAACACATTGTTGCATAATCGCGTCAAAACATTATATTTTTACTTTGCACAATTTGTTACATGATATTTTGAGGGCTGCTCAATTTGTTGCTTAAAATTGACATAATTTTTGACTTCTTATCATGCTAAAATGTCAATATTTCTCTCTAATATATTTATATGTTGGAATGCTAATATATTAATTTTTAAATTTTTTTTACTCTGCGTAATTTTTTAATTGCTTGGTACAATTTCTTACCTTACTATTAATTTTGGTATTAAATTTATTCAACTATTAAAACCACACTGTGCTTTACTATCAATATCGCTTTATCTTTAGAATTATCTAGTAATCCTGGCATCCAACTCCTGAAGTTTGATAATTTGTCTTCAACAGTCGGGTAAAAAGGGATCAATGGTATTGGTATTATGAGCTTATGCCTTATTTCTGATGAATCTTTAAAATCTTTAGTTAAATGCTTTTTTTTTCTTCTGCTCTTATAATTCAATAATTTTCTATTGATCCTATGCAAAAAAATAAGAGATGGGCTACCATCTCCTATCTTATTAACCTACTTGTAGGTGCAATAGCAAGGGATTAATCCCTCATCTACTTCGTATCACAATCCACCACCTCTGCACCTCATCATCAACTTTAAATGAATGAATGAATAGTAGCAAGTACCTCATTATTATCCTTTTTATCCTCCCTATGTACGAAAATTTGAACAAAATTTGTTAGGCATCCAATTTATGCTCTAACCTTGTTTGATTATTCTCAAATTTAAGTTGATTGTTCTTCAACTCTTATGCTGTAACGAAAAATGTTTCAACTCTTTGTACGAAGGCATGTGTTAACGTGTAGTTGATTGTGCTTCCGTTTCCTGTCCTGTATTTTTACTTAATGGTGGTGCTCATTTTTTTAGAACTTTGATTGGAATGGGTAGAATCTTACAACAGACTTATAGTTTGAGCAGAGAAAAAGATATTAGATAACTATCTGGGTTTAGTGTTGAACAACGTGTTTAATTCTAAGTTAGCAAATATGTAACACTACTAATCTTGAACATATGATGAATGGAGAGACCGGCATCGTGGAATTTTGCCACTGCTTGAACATGCTCTCTAATTTCTAGATATAGAAATGGTGCTGGTAAGAGGAAGGGTTTCGCAGATCCTGGATCGAAAGGTCGCATGAGCAGATCCTTGATTGAAAGGTCGCATACCTATTTAATGAGAGTTTCAACTTCTATTTGTAAAAGATGGACGTATTTAATTCTGAAATGAACTTTAAAAACTAGATAATGAGAATATTTCTCCAATTGTGGTTCTTATGAGCCATGTAAATTCGAAATTCAAATTTCCTAGTTTTAATTGTTCAAATATAAAAGATTAGTTAGTTTCTTGGAATTTGACATATGGTTATGTAAAAAGCGCATTGAGAGTTGGGGAAACAAAGGTGCAAATTATTAGTAAGCTTTGATCAAATGTAGGATCAAGAACTTAAAAGTTTGAATAGGTACGTCTTCTAGGAAGAAGGATGAGTTCAAAAAATATATGGGATATGCTAGAATACACCTCGAGAAGAGATTATGATTGATGATGAGATGAAATTGATAGTGATTGATTTTATGAGAGAAATAGGAAGAAAACAACATATTTTAGTCCATATGCCTATTTATGTGATTTTGGTTGTTGTGATGTTGTCTTTTGTTTAACTTGGAATTCTCAAATTTCTGTTGTATTTTCTCTTTCTATCCTTATTTTCATGTATTAGAATATTTTACATAATTTTATTTAAGTGCTTTTACTAAGTTCCTTCTCTCGAAAAAGAACCTATTGATTCTCTCCCAATTGGTTGGATTGTGGGTGCGGTGATTTACTTCATAGGTGAGGTCTATGATTCAAGCCCAAGATGACCCAATTGCACCAGAGAAAAGAATAGAAAAAGCATCTGACTTTTTCATGCATGCTTCACTTGGCTCGGGAGATATAGTTCAGTGGGTAGAGCTCTGCTCTTGCAATTGGGCGTTGCAATTACGGTTTGGATGTCTTATTATCCAGACGATTATGGTAGTATCTTATAATTGAATTGGCGGCTCATTTTTTTTAAGGAGTAGAGAAGATGATCGAAACATGCTACTAAAAGTCTTCTGAGACGAAATGATGGGTTGTCAAGAACGTAGAGGTAGGATGGGCAGTTGGTCAGATCTAGTATGGATCTTACAGGTATGATAGTTGGAGTCAATGGCTCTTCTAGGGCTCTCTCATATGGGATCCCAAGGAAAGAGGATCAAGCCGGTGCTTGCGAATAATTGGATGCATTATCTCCCTTCAGCCTTTTGAGCAAAATGCGGCAAAAGGAAGGAAAATCCATGAACTCATCGTTTCCACCCTGTAGAATCTATGAGATCTCCCCAAGGATGCTTTTGGCATCTAGGGGTTGCAATTTGACTGTAAACTCTGTTCAATAATTGGAAGGCGTTAGTTGTTCGTTCTCTGGTTGGGCAGTAAGAGTCGAAGAAGGGCGATCACTCGTTTTTAAAACCAACATTCTGAAGACCAAAAGTCGAGTGGAAAGGGGGGAGTACTCTTTGTCACTGGTTCACTTGTAGCTTGATTCTCCGAAACCACAAGAATCCTTTGAATGTTATTCCAACTCAACACCTTTTTGAGATTTTTGAGAAGAGTTCTTTGGAGAGCACACTACGATGAATGTTGTAAGCTTTGCTCGAGGGTGAGGGGAGTTATTGTTTGTCATTGGTTTCTGCAGTAGAATCAGCCAGAAAAGCATGATAGGTGGTTTACTCTGTGGTGGATGTCAACAGTTCAAGTCTGATTACACCCGGCCCGTGATCTTAGTTGATTCTATGATATCACTTAATTTATCTAATTCAGCAGTTCGGTCTATGATTTATCATTCATGTATATTGATAAGATCATTCCATTTAGCATCATTTTAAGGTAGCACAACCTTTCCCTAGATAGTGAGTTTCAAATGACGAAAGGCTTATAGTATCAAGGCATCAGGAGATGAGTACAGGCATGGCAAGCGATGAAATGCTTAATGAGTTGAATATAAACATAGATCTGAAGATTCCTTAATAGGTCAACTTTTGCAACTAATGTTGAATCCTTTGGCAGACAAGAGACAACCTGATGAACTGAAACATCTAGTAGCCAGAGGAAAAGAAAGCAAAAGTGATTCTCATAGTAGTGGCGGGCAAAATGGGAGCAATCTAAATAGTGCATATAGGGTTATGGGAGAGCAATACAAGCGCCATGCTACAAGGCGAAGCGATGGAGTGTTGCACCCTAAATGGTGATAGTCCAATAGCAGAAAGCATCACTAGCTTACAGTTTGACCCGAGTACCATAGGGCACGTGGAATCCAATATGAGTTACAAAGGACCGCCTTTTGGAAGGCTAAATATTCCTGGGCAACGGAGTACCATGGGGCACGTGGAATCCAATATGAGTTACAAAGGGCCGCCTTTTGGAATGCTAAATATTCCTGGGCAACAGATAGTGAAGTAGCGTTGTGAGGCAAAGGTGAAAAGAACCCCAATTGGGGAGTGAAATAGAACATGAAATCTTGAGCTCTCTAGTAGTTGGAAGAGTGTGATCTCTGACTATGTGTTTATTGAAGAATGAGCTGACAACTCATTTGCAGTGGCTTGGTTAAGGGAATCCATCTTATCCAATAGCAGAAGCCAGTCTTCATAGGGTGATTATCACTGCTTATTGCTATTCAACGAGGTCGGGTTGTGTTTTTGATATACTTTTCACTTTGCTGTTAGATTGTTGTTACATTGGATGTATTGCATTTACTTTATTGTATGCTCATGTAGATTTGTATTATTATTATTATTATTTTGTTGCATTTCATTATTTTTTACCCAAATTGGACGGATGTACCCCACAAGTTTGGTTTTGCTGTTGTTATTCAATTATTAATAATTTCTTCCAGGTGCAAGAAGTACCCCTCAATGGAGTTGAGAGGCCTTTTCCAGTATCTTGTTAACCAATTGAAGAAGGGTGTGGGCATTGAGCTTGTTTTGCTTCAGGTATTTTTTAATATTGTTGTTGTCTATCTTTTTTTTTCTTCAACACGTTGCTTCTTTGTTTTATTGTTTTTTAAATCAAATTTACAGGAGCTTATTCAACAAATGGCAAATGTTCAGTACACTGAGAACATGACTGAGGAACAACTTGATGCTATGGCAGGAAGTGAAACATTACGTTTTCAAGCAACTTTATTTGGTATGGCTAGGAACAACAAGGTAGGATCTATGATTTTGTTTACTTCTAAAAAGATTTTCTTCAGCTTAGTTATTCATACAGTTGCAGTAGTAAGTGTTTATCTGCTAGTCGTAGTAAGTGTTCATCTGCTATTCGAGAAGCACATTTTAAAATTAGGGGAATTTACATACATAGCACCCAATTCTTATGCATTTACTTTATCTCACACCCAAACTTTGTTTTTTACAACCCAAGTAACAGAAAAAAGTGTTTCACTTGTATAAATCAAAGTTTGGGTGTTAGATAAGTAAATGCATAAGACTTGGGTGCTATGAATATAACTTTTCGTAAAAATTAATATGCAAGCTTCTTCTTTTAAATGTCAATATTTATTGTTTTTTTGGTGTGTATGGTGTGATATTTTATATCATCTAAGTCTCAAATTGTAATTTTTATTACAGCGATAGTGCTTTTAATGTATTTAAAGTTGAACTTCATTCCTTCATGGACTTTTGCTGCAATTGTCCATTTTAGCGTGATGCATTCTTAGATAGTAACGAGGCAATTGTTTTGAGCATGCTGACCATTAATTTTATAACCAGATTTTAGAAAAATTATTTGTTCTTGATATCATAAAATAATGATTTTTGCATCATCATTTAGTGGCTTCTTGTTTAGCGTCTTCACAATTATTTTCATAGAACACTCATTTTTTGATCACCATAGCGCATTTTGGGTTGAACTCTAAATCTGTTATTGTTCTTTAAACAATTAAGCCAAAACATAAAAAACCATGAACATCATAAGATGAAAAAAGTTACATGAGTAGAGATACCTTTGATAAAAAAATTCTGTGTGATTATGGATCTGTTTGATGAACCGTCTCAAATCAAATCCTTCAAATCCTAATTAAAGCTAATGAAGCTTAAAGGACTTCTTGTGGAAGTAGCTTTTAAGATATATGTACAAAGCAAATCGACAACACTAAAATTTATTTAGGAATTTATTCAATTAGTATAGAGACATGAGTAGAGATGCATTTGATAAAAATTCAAGGTAATTATGGATCTGTTTGATGCACTGTTTCCCAAATCAAATCCATACAAATCCTAATTGATGCTAATGAAGCTTAAAGGAGTTTTTTGTGGGAGTAGCTTTTAGGATATATTTACAAATCAAATCAACAACACTAGTATTTATTCAATTAATTGTAAGAAAATATTTGGTATTTTTGCCTTTTTTTAATACAATATTATTGCACATTTCTTTTCTTTTCTTGTAATCACTATAAGTAGGATACATATGGCTAAATTATTGAACCCATCATGATTCATTATACCATTGCGTGAAATAACGCCTGCTTACTATCAATTCAGGTTGAGTCTTTTTTAGAATTTCACATGTACTTTGTTTAGAGTTCCTAGGTTGAAGTCTGTATTAGAAGGTACGAGTATGGGTTTCCAAAGCACTCAGATGTGCTAAACCATTTGGTGACCCTAATACACAAATTTTCCTACTTGTCTTGTTTCTTCTCTGAGTCCTTTTGTTCTCTTTGATTTGTCTTCTTTCCCTCTCTCCCTCCCTCTCGTTCTGCTAGTTTTTTGTTCAAAGGGGCAAGTGCATTTGTTGTCAGTTTCATATTAGTTTGTTCTACATTCCTAAGACAACAATGCAGGCCAGAACCACAGAGTGAGAGAATTAGTAGGGCATATCTTGGGGATTCCATACAGTTTTAAAACATATGTGCATTTTTTCTTGCAACCGTTCTTTCATTCATTCACTCCTTAAAGTTAGTTTCACCTACCCCATCATTTCAATTATAATACACAATGTAGATATGATTTGGTTTCTGAATTTTTACGATATGATGATTAAAATTTGAAAGGTTGAAATACTCGAGTAAAACAGATGATTGATGCTCAAATCCACAAAACTACATACCTTAACCAACTAGGCAACAAATTAGTTTGCACTTTTGCATAGATGTATGACAGATAAAATTTGGTTTTTTATAAAGCATACTCCAAATAGTTGGGAAAAAGGGTAAATTATGTCAGAAGAATCCTAATTTCAACTGTAGCTAGACATTGTGGGATAAATTTGTGCTATTATAAAAGCATATATCATATGGACTGCAATCAAAGAAGCTTTTATACTGGGCGATCCTAAGATTGCTGCAGTTCAGAATATTTGTTAATTAACATTTATATGTTTGAATTAATATTCCTTGTTTTATGGCTTTTGCATTTCTGTGCTTTAAGCTGTTGATTTGATTTTCTTGATGTGCTCTGTTTCTATTTCCTATATTAATTCTTGATCATTCATTTTTTGTACTCCCCCATTTTCCATTATCATAATAATAGGATGGTTCCATCAGAATCAATCAATCCTCGTCATTTATCATCTTCCGACAGTTAAGTGTCAAAACCAGAGTCAATGTTTTGGTTTATTGTCTGTAATTAGTAGATGATACTCTGTTCAATTTTGTATCCTTACTACTTTTTGGATTTTGTTTTTTTTGGCTGACATAAATACGACAGTTAAGTGTCAAAACCAGAGTCAATGTTTTGTTTTATTGTCCTTGCTACTTTTTGGATTTTTTTTTTTTGGCTGACATGAATGGTTAGTTTTTTCACATAGCTTATTATGAACCCACTTTTGTCTTGTGTTAATTATTTCTATTTACTATTGTGCTAGCATTAAAAAGAGATTATTTGTTTTATGTTTAATTTCTTCTTAATTCAGGCACTAAGCAAATCTACTATGAGGTTGAGAGACTCCTTACTTCCAAAGGATGAACCTAAGTTGGCTATACCGCTTTTATTACTTATAGCACAGCACCGCTCCATGTAAGATTGTCAGCTTTAATCAATTATAGAATAATTTGAATTATATGACCCGTTTTAGATTAAACAGCACTAACACACGTTCTCATTCTTGCCTGTTTCTCTTTCCTTTGCTTAACAAAATTAGACCTCATTCCCTCCACCCAAATCACCATGAAAAATATTAATTTTGAATATCTCTGGTATAATATTTGATCAGTAATTGCAATGACTAACAATTCATCTAATTTTCGGCAACTACACATTTTTTTTCTTAATGTTTTGTTAAATGTCTTACTTTATGCTCAGGGTTGTGATTCATGCTGATGCTCCATACATTAAAATGGTTAGCGAGCAATTTGACCGTTGTCATGGGACACTTCTTCAGTATGTGGAATTTCTCGTAAGTGCTGTTGCTCCAACTTCAACGTATGCTCAGCTAATCCCCCATCTCAATGATCTTGTTCACCAATATCACCTTGAACCAGAGGTAATACTTCATTCACTCTAGCTTTCACTTTCTGTAATATATCTAGTATCATTTAAAAGCTTATAATAGCTCCTCTCAAATCCGTCATCCTTTCTTCACTCTTCTTGTACAAGCTGGCTTTCTCCCACCGTGTTTTGGCTTTAAGCTTATGCTAAATTGAACTGTTTATCCTTCGCTATAGCTTCTCACTTCTCACTTGCTTGAATAAGCTTATAATAGGTTATGGTTAACACCTTGAATTGTTTATAGTGTGCTATTTAACTTATCATGCATTTGATCTATTTCAAATCAGGTGGCTTTTCTAATATATCGACCGGTGCTGAGGCTCTTCAAATCTACCACCAGTCCCGAAGTCTTATGGCCCCTTGATGCCATGGAAGATACACTCATGGCGAGTGAAGGAAATGATTTTGAGCAATCTTCTAGCAACCTTGTTTTGGATCTGGGTATTTCCAAAAATCCTATAATGTGCGTTCTCTTGCACAATGATATTTTTGTTTTCGCCTGTTTTATGGGACTACTGGAGCTCTTATGCCTGTTGATTTTCTTATCATCTAAGTTCAACTATCCTTTTGTTTTTTGCAGGTGGTCAGATCTCCTGGAAGTAGTTAGATCAATGCTACCTGTAAAAGCTTGGAATAGCCTCTCCCCTGACCTCTATGCCACATTTTGGGGGCTCACCCTTTATGATCTTTATGTTCCAAGAAATCGATATGAAGCAGAAATAGCGAAGCAGCATGCTGCCATTAAAGCATTAGAAGAGCTTTCTGATAATTCGAACATCGCTATTACGAAACGTAAGAAGGATAAGGAACGAATTCAAGAGTTACTCGATAGACTTGTCAGTGAGCTTCAAAAGCACGAACAACATGTTACGTCCGTGCGCCATAGGCTTAGACGTGAAAAGGACAAGTGGTTGAGTTCTTGTCCCGACACATTAAAAATTAATATGGAGTTTCTTCAGCGATGCATTTTTCCGCGCTGCATCTTTAGCATGCCTGATGCTGTTTATTGTGCTAAATTTGTGCACATGCTACATTCGCTTGGAACACCATTCTTCAACACGGTCAATCATATTGATGTTCTTATTTGTAAGACGTTACAGCCCATGATCTTCTGCTGCACTGAGTATGAAGCTGGCAGACTGGGAAGGTTCTTATATGAGACCCTTAAAATGGCATACTATTGGAAGGTTGTTGAGTAATTAAAATTAAACCATAATTATTTTTTTTAAATAAATTACTTTTTTATTCACCATTTATTTAGAAGCTTCTGTTTTGCAGAATGATGAATCTATTTATGAACATGAATGTGGAAACATGCCAGGTTTTGCTGTTTATTACAGATATCCCAATAGTCAGCGTGTGGCATATGGTCAATTTATTCGAGTACGTCTTTACCACCGAAAAGTTCTTGAATATCTAATTTCAGTGCTTCTGCTATGAACATTATTTTAAGTTCATTATTTTCGCTCAACACTTTGTAACTACCTTCCAAGTACATGATGCCAATCTTGACTTTGTATTGATGCTTTTTTTCCCTTTTGTTATCAAAACACTGAAATGAACTACTTTTTAATTGAGTAAAGTGTGAATATAGTCCCCAGACTAATGAGGTTATTTTGATCTCAGAGTTTATAAAAGTGCTAAATTAGTCCCAAATTATTTTAATGTGAGTAAAAATAATCCTTATCGGGGATTATTTCAACCCATTTAAAAAAAAAATAGAACTAAATTGGCACTTTTTATGAACTTTGGGCCTAATATTGCCGCCTGTAAAGAATTGGGACATTTTCTTTTTTTTACTAATTAAAAAAACTTTGTATTTATGGGAGTCTCCAATGTTTTTCTATGCCTTAAACAGTCCGAGTGAGTGACTATGTGCAGTTATCTATTCTCAGGAAAGAACCTGGTTGAAAAGGAATAAAATGTTTTGCGTAATTATCTTTTTTGGCCGCATCATATTTGATATATGATCTAAGTAGCAATTATTATCTTTTTCATTTTAGGCAGTTCCTTCTTTTCATAGAATTCTCTTTTTAGTTGTATTTCTGTCATCCATTATATTTCTGTCATCCTAATTATCTTTTTTGGCCGCATCATATTTGATATATGTTCTAAGTAGCAATTATTATCTTTTTCATTTTAAGCAGTTCCTTCTTTTCATAAAATTCTCTTTTTAGTTGTATTTCTGTCATCCATTTTATTTCTGTCATCCATTATATTTCTGTCATCCATTAGTATTTTGGTTCCAACTTTTTTGTTTTTGTAAGCTTGCTTGGAAACAGTTTTTTTATATAAATATGTTGGTTTAGATGTAATCCACTTTTTTATAGGTGCATTGGAAATGGAGTGGAAGGATGACAAGGTTACTGGCACAATGTTTGGAGTCCACTGAGTACATGGAAATTCGCAACGCTCTTATTATTTTGACAAAAATTTCTACAGTATTTCCTGTGACGAGGAAAAGTGGTGTTAATATTGAAAAACGGGTATACAGTGGAAATAGCTTTTGAAAACTGTATTGTTTGTATCAATTTTTCTATTGTCTGATTCCATAAAACAATTTTTCTCAGGTGGTTAAAATTAAGAGCGACGAAAGGGAGGATCTTAAGGTGTTGGCTACCGGTGTGGCTGCAGCTTTGGCTGCTCGGAAGGTCTGTTAAAACTTAAAAA
>NW_018164839.1:80956-91387 GCF_001263595.1 Phalaenopsis equestris | reverse complement strand
ATTTTTGGTGTCGCAAAATTTGATTATTTCGGAGTGTGAGTCTTATCTTGAAGCTTTTTTTTATTTCTTTTTTTTTTTTTTTTTTTTTTTATTTTTTTTGTTTTTTGAGAAGCCTATCACTTTCTTCATCTTAAAGATACCTTCTTTTGTCTTTGACATCAACTTGCTAGGAGTTTCTAGTTCGCTTGCTAGCTCCCCTGATCCCATTAATATCTTGGAGGATCTTATAGATTTGGGAGAAGAGGTTCTTTTTTCTTTTCTAAAGCTTTGCATGGGTACCTGTAAAAAAAAAAAAAAAAAAAAAAAATAAAGATTGTCCCTTCATTGTACCTTTTAAATTCACCATAACGCTTTGATGTTTTTCCAAGTGGGGATGGTGACTCTAGAATCTATCATTGGTAAAAAGTGTCCTAGGTTCTCAACGCTTGTGGATGAATAGTTTCTTGCCTTTGGTATCACATCTTAGGCTTTTTTTTAGAAGATGCAGCCAATTTGGAACGTAAGGGGCTTGCAACATGTGAGAATGCTTTCAACATACTAATTGAGTTGAGTGTTTGTTCAATGATAGAGAGAGACAAGTCTATCTTCCGATTGATTTCAAAAAATTGCTCTCTTTTTTGTGTCTTTCTTCATTTTTCTTTGGTTTTATTATGTCAAGAAATGATGTTTGCCTCTGTAGGTGCCATGGTATTGTGAGACACTGTTTATTTCATAGAAATGGTTGAGGGTAGATACACGTGTCATGTTAGTGTGAGGCACTATTCATGTCATGGAAATGGCTGCGAGTAGATATATGCATGTTTGGGTGAGGAGATTTAATACATGCCTTCATTGAGTTTGTGAACGGACAACATCTCTCCATAAATTTTGCATATTCTTTATATTAAGAAGGTTATTATGCTTGTTCTACTGCTCTACTATATGTTATAATGGTATGAGTGACCTTGACATATACCATAATGGGGTGAGCATGATTTACATAAATTATATATGTTGTAGCCGATGTAGTTGGTGTTATGCTTGAGTCGGTGGTCATGCCATTTCTATACATGTGACAAAATTGGTTTGTAGCCAGAGGTTGAGTGTTGAAGCTTTTGGGTTGGGAGGTTGTGGATGTACGTTACTATTTATAGCTAGAGCAACTGTTGAGGTGTTGAAAGAGGAAGAAAAGTGCAAAAGAGATTAGGGTCATGAGTGGGTTTAATGTGAGAGAAATGATGGTAGATTGGGAAAACATACTATTGGCATCCTTGATGGGAGCAAGAATGAGAAAGATGTAGAGATAAATGGTTGTGAGGAGTGGACAAAGGTAGCAATGCGTTGTGCTGAGAGGGAGACACAACATGGAAATGAAAGCAAGGGGTCATGCGTTGTGCGAAATGTTGATTCCATTGTAAGAAGAGATATGAACCTTGAATGAAGAATTGTAAATGTTGAGGGTCGAAGTGTTAGCATTGGATGGATCAAGATGTAGAGTGGATGGATATGGACAAAGAAGAGTTGAGAGGAAGGTCAAGAATAGTGGGAGGCTCACACATTTGACATCTTCATGCATGGGAGGAGCTAAGGGCATCACACATCACTACTTTTGGGTGTGTCGGCCGTTTTAATTTTAATTTTAAAACTTTAAACATTAATGATTTTTGTTGAAAAAAAGATGTAATTTTGTAGATATGAAAATAATTTAAATATAGATATAATTTTTGAAGGTAACATTTTAATTTTAGAATAGGTGAGACCAAACGAGTCTCACATTTTTGGATAGTTTGGATGAATGAGTGCGATACCACAAGTAATACATTTATTCCGAAGAATAAACATATCACTTGTAGTAGGAACTCAATCACCTAAACTAAAGAATTTGTGACATCCGTTTGGTATGCGAAATATTTTATATAAGACCAACAAGTTCCCCTATCTAACATAAGGATTAGATAGGGTTTATTTTATCCGGGTTCCAAGTTCCCTATAGAGGCAAGCCCCCATAGTTAATTACATCTGATCACGTAAGAAAACTCTCGATTAAGATCAGTGATTTTGCCTTAAAAATTTTAAAGTTTAGGTTTCCAAGATTTGATATAGAAAAATCAAATGAGAGTAACTCAAAATAGGAACAATTATTTTAAAGAATCAAAATGAACGAAAAGTAAAGGACGTCACAGATCTAGGAAGAACCCCGGTGACTTCCCAATTTATTGTTTGACTTTGTCTTTGAAATAATGTTGTTTAATCTTTTAATCCTGCAATTTATTTTAGAATTTAAGACTTATATTCGCATGATATCTGATCGTGCAAATAGCCTAAAAACCTAAAAGGATTTACACCGTACCGTACGACAGAAGGATTTACACCGTACCGTACGGTAACCTCGGAATTCTAAATCGTTAGGACTTATAATTGCACAATCAGAGTTGTGCAAAAGCCTAAATGAGATATGTGAGGGTTTACGTTGCACTAGACAAACTACCTCGAACTTCTATGTGTTGTTATTTAAACTAAGGAAAGTGATCAGTGTTATGAATGTGTTTTGATATTCTAGATCCATTTTGAAGTTGTTCCTTGTCGTGCTGCCCACCGTGTTCGCTCCAAGCTTTTCGTCGTAGCACCTCCGGGTTTAGTGTTAATTCTTATATAACTACTAGGTTTTCCTATACTAAGGTATAGTGAGTATCAAAGCAATATACCATGTAGTATTCATATATAAAAAAAGAGACAGTAGAGTGTGCAGTAAAAGGAAAAGAACAGTATCACATGCTGGAGAATAGTATAACTTGCTAGGAGAACAATATACATGTCAGGAGAATAGTAAAATATGCTATGAAATAAAATGCTATAATGTAAATCAAACCTGTATATCTGAGAGGTCTGCTGCTCCTTTAAGCTAGCTAGCATTCACTGTTTAAACAAAAGTTGTTTGGAAACTTCGAAAAAATCGACGAATAAATCCACGATAAATAATTCACGATGGAAAACTCGGGAAAATTGATGAGTAATAATTCAAATAAAACTATCAAAACCTTGGGAGAAATCCTGAAGAAAAGACCACGAATGCTTTTTCCAAAAATTCTGATAAAACATACAAAAAATCCAAAAATAGGGGACCGCAAGCACTTGGGTTGGCCCTAGGCTCAAATATATTTGTACTCGAGGGACGTCAAAGGCCACCCGACCACCTTGATGTATAAAGCCCGACACTCTACTAGAAGGATGTCTTACTAAACCTAACTTGGGAGGGTACTCGTTAGCCCAAAACAAGTGATTAACAGGTGGACAACCAAATTGTAATACATATTTGAAATCTATTATTTTTGGCATGCATATAGATTTCAGACATACAAAAGGAAAGTTGGATTAATTTTTGTAGTGAAAATATTTTTTATAAATATTATATCTGTTCTTATCAGTTTTGGAAAGAATAGTTGTCCACGAGTCTATTACACCGTCGGACGTAGGATCACCAACATTCTAAGAAGGTACTGGTCCCCCGTTAGTCTTATATCGGTGAATGATACTTTCATCCTACAGTTCATCAGGTCCCAGGATTGGGTCCTGATGTTGTAGGATGAGATATCATTCTGCCATATCACCGACGTGCCTTTGTTATCATCGCCTTAAGCTCCAAAATAAAACCGACCTACTTGCGATCTTGCTTGATGGCTTCACGTATAGCAAAAGGCTATACATGAGCACTTATGTACTGGACATAAGCACAGAAAACCGAACCAAGAAGGAATGAAAAAAAAGAATAAAATGGGGATGAGAAAGAGGAGGAACTGATTCACCCAAAAGATCAAAAGAGTAAAGGGTGAAGCAATCCTCAAAACTGTATCAAAGTAGTCTACGAGAGAGCCCAAAATCCTTGAATCAATTCAAAAAGGATATCACTTTCTCAAAAATTTTTTATAATTGGATTAATCCGTGAAGGGTATCCTTTCCAAAGCTTTATTTCAAATAGATTGAAGCAGGCTCAAGACTAACATAACAATGTACTCATAAGCTCCATCACTCATATGAACTCACTTGTCCAAGTTTGAACCTAAATATGATATCTCTATTATCCAAACTTTGAAATTGCCTTTCCAAACATTTTTTATAAGCTTTCAAATCCATCCACGAATCCAACTTATATGGACTTCATGATTTCCCAAAATAAAGTTTCAAGAACCTTTCATATTTCACAAGATAAGAGGAATTAACCAGTAGAGGGGGAACCACCAGCTCAACATATTTCATGAAGAGGTTACAAAGTTAAGGCTCACGGGTAAAGGGACAATCAAAAGAGAAAAGACACTACAAAATAAGCTCACGGGTAGGGGCAATCAAAAGAGAAAAGCCACCACAACATAGGCCAACGGGTAAGGATAACAAGAGGAAAAAGCCACACACATTTAAGCCTAAACCAACCACCCTTAACATAAAAAAGACCATAGGAAAAAGCTCATGGCCAGGATAAAATGAGAAACAAATTAAATCCCAACCAACCTCAACACAAATCACAACAATAAGGCTCACAGGTAGGGGCAAAGAAGAAGGCCACAAAGGCAGCAAACACTAAGTAAGACTCACGACCAATGCAACAAAAAGGAAACCACCATAGGTGTTGCCATTACATTGCCTTTGATATACATAAGAGAGTGAATGGACAAGCTATTATAGATCACTAGGACCGAACCCACCTTCATCCCATAAGGCATGACAACGCTCAAATTAAACATTCCTACGTAGAGTTAGATATTGAAATTCATGAATTTTTGGATGACAAACTTGATTACCAATAAAAATCTTAGGAGGAGCCCAATAAGAGGAGGAATTAAAAAAAGACCCCAACCAAATCATGCCCAACAAAAGTGTCAAACCGAGCCCAAAGAATGGTCCAAACAGTAAGATATTTCAGTCAACATAAATCACCAAAAAGGAACCCAAATCGAGCCCAAGGAAGGGGCAAACCGAGCCCAACACAGGGGCAAACCAAGGAATGGTCCAAACAGTAATAAATTTCAATCAACATATAATATCACAAGAAGCCCAAACCGAGCCCACTAAAGGGGACAAAAAAAAATAGCAAAAACTTCAGCCAAGTCATGATACCAAAAGGAGCCAAACCGAGCCCTCAAGAAACGAAGCTGAGCCCAATAAAGGGGCTAAAATTGAACCATTACTCGAGATGCTAAAGCAGTTATTCAAAACACCGAATAATTCCAAAGTATCTTCAAATAAGAACAGTAATAACAAATCTAAGATATTAGAGCAATTTTCAAAATAAAAAAATGATTTCCAAAGTGTATTCAAATAAGACAAAAAGGGAAGTAAAAACTACAGCTCCAAAATTAGTTCTCAAAGCTAAAAGATAATTTCCAACATGTATTCGAATAAGGGGCAACAAGAGGAGCAAGAACTGTAGCTCGAAAACTAATCCTCAAAACCAAAAGATAACTTCCATCATGTATTCGAACAAGAGGCAGCAAGGAGACAAAAAAACAAGCCCCAAACATATTTTCCAAACCATAAAAATGATTTCCAGCAGGTATTCAACCAAGGGGCAGAACAAAAACCGAGCTTCAAACATATATTTCAAACCATAAAAATGATTTCCAACAAGTATTCGAACAAGGGGCAGCAAGAAGACAAAAACCGAGCCCCAAATATATTTTCCAAACCATAAAAATGATTTCCAACATGTATTAGAACAAGGGGTAGCAAGAATACAAAAAAAACGAGCCCCAAATATATTTTCCAAACCATAAAAATGATTTACAGCAAGTATTCGAACAAGGGGCAGCAAGAAGACAAAAACCGGCCCCCAAACATATTTTCCAAACCATAAAAATGATTTCTAACATGTATTCGAAGAAGGGATAATAATAAAAAGCTTAAGAATTAAGTCTCGAGCCAACATTTCGTTTTGCATGTGTTTCAAATAGGCGGCTATTATCTCATGGCAACCATTGGAATGTTCCAACATTTTATCTATCATGCATTTTTTAGCAGAAGAAGGAGAAAAAAAAACCTATATTATACTTCATTTTTATTGATTCTAGCAAGTATCCATACTTAAATCTCAAAATAAGCCTTAACTTTATTTCCACATGCTTTAGAAGAGAAAAGAAGTATTTTCAGATGCCATCCTAAACAGTCCAGAATAGAGGAAAGAAGGAGAATACCTCTTTTGTGCAAATTTAAAGCAAAATTATAAGACAGATTTAAGAAAACCACTCCCACGGAAATCCTCCTCCTAAAAACCTCAAGAAACAACAACCACGAGTACTCCACCCCACAAGCACCCGAAAATTTAACTTAGAGAGGATTTTCGACAAGGCAAACAACACCCCAAGAACACTCCCCACTCCAAGCGCGAGAGAATCAAATTTAGAGAGGATTTCCCACAGTAAAAAAACACAACCTCTCCTTCTCTCAAAAAATTTTTCAACAAAAAACAAAACAGTGTTTTATGAAGCTCTTTTATAGTCAGAGAAGAGAGGGGAAAGAGCCACCAACCACCGCTTCATGGTCGAATAGAATAACAGGGACAAAATCGTCACAATAAAGAGGGAGAGCGTACAACCTCAAGAAGGAGAAAGGTCGGCCAGCTTGCTCCTTATAATTGGAGAGCCGAAAGATCGAACGACCACGTGAAGAAGGGGAAGAGACGGGAGAGGAGAAGGTGGCCGCGTGGATCTCCCACGAGAGCTAGGACACAGACGAGAGGGAGACGAGCGGAGCGCAACTCCTGTTCGAGCCACAGGACAGGTCGAACGAAAGGCCAAATGTGCGCGTAGAAGTGTAAATAGGGTTTAGGTTTAAATTAGGTTATAATTAGTGATATAATTATAAAAATATCAAAAATTTTGAAAAATAAAATTTGATTTGTGCCTTTTATTCGTGCGTCATAGCATATTGAAAATGGATATCTTTTTTAGGTAATTCCGACGTTTCGGACGCACTGGCGCGGTCCATTTTGTCGTCAGAGGTTGTCCGGAGAAGTTCGTATTCTCACCCATTTTTAGGCTAAATTTGAGTTCGATATTGTGCAATTTAGTGAATTTTGTGCATTTGGTGTACATGTGTGGCGATAAAGTCCTCAAGTGGTTTTCCTAGGGTTCGAGATCCTATTAGGAACCTCTCCCCGAGTCTTCACATGATAGTCTTTTATCACTCGACCATAGGACGATGGTTTTGAGACCATCAATGTGAGACATCACAAGAGAAATAGGAGGTGGCTGTAATTTCTAAAAACGGTGGGTCCCAATTCTAGTTTTCTAAGATGGTCAATAGGAATCCCTAGAGCTAGATCCTAGGATCTTAAGAAAAATAGTAATGACCTCAAAATGAGGTCAACACGGTGTGGAGGGATGAGCTATTTATTTCATTAATTTTTAGTATAATATGATACTTTTTCTTGACATTAACAAATAACATTTAGTTTGATACTGTCTTGAACAATAAGATGATTAAATAAATATTATTTTTGAATAAGCTAACATAGATCATGTATTTGGATTATCTTAAGAGACGATAATAATATTTATTCTAGATAACAACAAACCAACCAAACTATAACTTACATACAATATTATTACCTTAATAGTTTTGCTTTTAATTTGCATATGTATATACCAATGAACCACTTAGCTTATTCAACAGTTGTAGATATTGACTTTATAATTTACAAATAAATTTTTAAATAGATGATTCAACAACATGAAGCTTTTTATAACTTTTCCATACACATGCATGTAAATTCTTTCAAAGATGTTTAAAAGCCTCATGAAGTACAGTTTATTATTAAATGCATGCAAATCTAGGAAAGCTTTTCTGTTTTCTATAAGAAAATTTATGAGCAACAAAAAGTAAAATCAATAAGATTTAATCATGAAATGTCTGTTCAGCTCCACTTTCTAAGCCCTTTAGCTCCCCTATTTTCTTATTTGACATTTGAAAATGCATTTTTTTTTATTTTTTAGCTAGAAAAATAGCCCAAAATTTTATTATTTGAAAGAACAATCAATATTATAATCAGTTTTATTTTCTTAATTTGTTAAAAAAATATAAAATATGATCCATTTAAACAACATAAAAAATACATTCTATAACATAACATGCACATTAATTTGCATTGAATCAAATTCATCTGATGTTTTTACTCTCTTGGGCCCAATTATGTCGGTTCAGTTATCGTATCTATGAGAAAAACAAGAAAGTTCTAATTTTTTTATCGAATTAAATTCTTGCTATATTTATCATAAAATCAGGTTTCATTTCTTGCTAAGTACTTTATCATAGAAGGGTTTCAAATTCTAAAGCCAAGATGGAAGAAGTCTAATGCGTGCGAGTGTTGACTTTTTGAGCGACAACTAGCATGATGAGATGACTCCCTTCTAACAAATTAATTCATTGTTTCTTATGCTAGGATAAACTATGGCACAATCAATCGTTTTCAATTTTTTTTTTTTCAAATTCAAGACTTGGGATTTTGTTTCAGTGAAATTTTAGTTGCGATTTTATTGTACGATCTTTTTAATGTAATTTTTTCAAATTTTTGTCATAAATTGCATGTTTGATTTGCATTACAACTTGAGACAATGTTAATAGTTATATAGATTTTAAAATAAGATGATATACTTTTCTGTTGCTGTCATATCATGTCTTGTGTTTATGCCCTCTATGAATGCATAGAAGGATGTTCCACTTGAAATGGTCGTAATTTGAAAGTTTAAATAGAATTATAGAGTTCTTGTATTGGAGAGAGTTTTTGTAGTATATTAATAGTTGAATACAAGTTTGTGTACATATTTTTATATATATTCAAACAAAGGGAACATGAAGGCAACAATAATAACTACAACAACAAGCCTCTATCCCACTAAGTGGGGTGGGCTACATGAATTCTTTTGCATCATTGTGCTCTATTGAGTGTCATATTTTCATTTGATTCTAATAAATTAAGATCATTATTTATACAACACTCCCAAATTTTTTTTTATGTCTACCTCTACCTTTTTTAACATAAGTCAAATATAAAACATCTACTCTCTTGATGGGTCATTAGATGACTGACGTTTAATGTGACAAAACCATCTAAGTCGACCCTCTTATATTGTTTGCCACTGGATCTACTCCAACCCTTTCATGAATATATTTGTTTCACTTTTTGTCTCTAAGTGTAAAGCCACACATGCACCCGAGCATTCTCATCTTAGTAACACTTACTTAATTTTATGCTTGTCTTTTATAGGCCAACATTATGCACCACAATGAATTGCAGGTCTCACCACTATCTTATAAAACTTTCTTTTAAGTCTAAATGGTATTTTTCTATCACATAGTAGGCCTGATGTATTCTTCCACTGCAACCATTCAGCTTGAATTCTACTAATAACATCCCCATCTATATCAACATTTATAGACTCAAGATATTCAAAACATTCACTCTTTTTAACTACTTAATCACCCATTGTTACAACTCCGTCACTAGATCTACTACTAGTAAAATCACATTCCATGTACTCAGTTTTAGATCCACTCAAATGGAAATCTTTAGATGTTAAAGTTGATATCCATATTTCAATTTTCTTCTGAAGTCTCTATAGTCTTATTCACAAGAAAGATATCATCAACGAGAAACATACATCAAGGTACATCCTCTTGTAAATGTCCAATAAAAACATCCATATCTAAAGCAAAAATATCTATGCTTAAAGCTAGTCCCTGATATGATCCAACTGAAATAGGAAAATACTTTGTCAGTTCTTCTTATGTACGAACACAAGTAACAACTCTAGTATACATAACTTTATTGACTTGAATATAAGCAATATTAACACATTTATTTTCTAAAACTCTCCATACCATTTCTCTTGGAACTTTATCATAATTGTTTTTCTAAATCAACAAAAATCATATGTAGATCTTTCTTCTTTTTGTACTTCTCCATCAATCCTCTCAATAAATGTATAACTTCTATAGTAGACTTGCTCGAAATAAATTTAAATTGATTTTTGAGAAATTTTTGTATTACATTATAACTTATGTTCAATTACCCTCTACTATAGCTTTAGTATACGCCACATTAATTTAATTTCTCTATAATTCACACGCTCTTGTGCATTCTCTTTATTCGTAAAAATATGAACCAGTATACACTTTCTAAATTCATCAAACATTTGTTTAGTTTTTAAAATAATATTAAAAAGTTTAGCAAGTCAAGAAATTTTCAGATCCTCTGAACATTTTCACTTCTATTGAATTGTCATAAGGTTTTACTATTTTCAAATACATTTTCTTTACAACTCTTAATTTTTATTTTACTAATACGTTGACAGAAAAAAAAATATTTTTTTATTATTTACGATATTAAGATCACTAAATTCGATCATATTTTCGGAATATTCATTAAAAAGTTTATCAAAATATCACCCTACTTTTATTGATTAT